>NC_091977.1:329612570-329868593 GCF_044704955.1 Pristiophorus japonicus
AAGTGCCACAGAATGTTTAACATCCAACTGAATGAGCTGCAGCAGGCAGATAAATTCTGGTTCAATCATCTCAAACTTTCATTATCAACCAAGCTTCACAATATTCAACTGTAGTCAAAAGCTATAAAACGTATTTAAAAGTGAGCATTTTCTAATTCATAGCATTAAATGAATATTTTCTGTAAGTATTTACCAGGAGAGGATAATAATAAAAAAACTATCCAACTTTTGCACTCTATATTCTAGAAAATTACGAAGGTCAGTGTGAGGGAGGTACTTGATAAATTAAAAGGAACAAAAAATTTCATAAATTTCCCGGCACATTCTAGGATTTGAGGGAGATTAGGTTGGAATTTAATGGAGTAAATGGATATTGTCATGAGGAATCATTGGGCAGGTTTCACAGGACTGGAAGCAGACACATGTAGTGCCTTTACTTAAAAAAATGGCAACTAATGTGATCTAGTTGTAATAGAACAGACTTGTTATATAATGGACTCTATTGTGGGATCTTGCTATGCACAAAATGGTTGCCACATTTAAGGAGTAGGAGGAGAACCTACATTGCAAGAATTTGAAACAGCCTGCACCAATTTAGAAGGGAAGAAAAACAGGAAATGTAACCCCGCTGTTCAAGAAAGGAGGAAGAGAGAAAACAGGGAACTACAGGTCAGTTAGACTGATATCAGTTGTCAGGAAAATGCTGGAATCTATTATTAAGGGAGTGGTAACAGGGCTTAGAAAATCATAATATGATTAGGCAGAGTCAACATAGTTTTATAAAAGGGAAATTGTGTTTGACAAATTTATTGAAGTTATTTTAAGGATGTAACTAGCAGGCTAAATAAAGGGGAACCAGTGGATGTAGTATACTTGGATTTCCAAAAGGCATTTGATAAGGTGCCACATAAAAGACTGTTATGCATGCTCATGAGGTTGGGGTAATATATTAGCATGGATAGAGGATTGGTTAATGGACAGAAAACAGACAGTAGGGATAAATGTGTCATTTTCAGGTTGTCAGTGAAGTGGGACAAGTGGGTCTAGGCTAACATTATTAGGCTAACATTATAATAGCTAAGCTAACATTATAATAGCAATGCTTGAATTGTTAGTAAAGTGTATCTTTGAAATAAATGCTGTAGATAGTAATGGTTCTTCACTGAAGCATGCTGGGATACATGACCACAGGTGTCTTTAGAGACAGCTAGCTTATTTTGAAGCTTGGGAAAATAAAGTGTTATTTAGAAGCTTGGGAAAATTACTCATTGTTATGTTCAGAACAAGATAAGAAAAATGAAGGCCAGACAGAGTTGCCATGGGAATGGGAAGCCCAGGCCAGTAGAAGTTCAGAAATGGGAGACACCTGCTAGACTTGAATAAACTCCATTGACTAACTGGGTTGTGAACCTCATGTGGTAAGTGTTGAAACAGTGTGTACTGATTTATGACTGTCGCAAAACAACCCAAATTACAGTAACTTGTGTATTATCAAAATATGCTGCAAACTCTGTATTGTTGAGTGTGGTATCTCAGGCAACTGAGTATCACTCCCTTGCATGTGCTTGAATAAACTCTTTACTTGCTGGACTCAGTAAGAGTGGTTTATTTTTACAACAGCAGGCTGTAATTAGTGGGGTGCCGTAGGATCAGTGCTTGGGCCTCAGCTATTTACAATCTATATTAATGACTTAGATGAAGGGATCAAGTGTATTGTATCCAAGTTTGCTGATGACACAAAGCTAGGTGGGAAAGTAAGCTGTGAAGAGGACACAAAGAGCCTGCAAAATGGGATATAGACAGGTTAAGTGAAAAGAATTGGCATATGGGGTATGTGGGGAATGTGAGGTTATTCACTTCGGTAGGAAGAGTAGAAGAACAGCATATTTTTTAAATGGTGAGAAACTATTAAATGTTGATGTTCAGAGAGAGGTAGGTGTCCTCATACAGCAAGCAAGGGGGTTGGAGTAAAAGAGTAAAAAAGTCTTACTACAATTGTACATCATCATCATAATAGGCAGTCCCTTGGAATCGAGGAAGACTTGCTTCCACTCTTAAAATGAGTTCCTAGGATGCTGAACAGTCCAATACGAGAACCACAGTTTCTGTCACAGGTGGGACAGATAGTCGTTGAGGGAAAGGGTGGGTGGGACTGGTTTGCCGCACGCTCTTTCCGCTGTCTGCGCTTGATTTCTGCATGCTCTTGGTGATGAGACTCTGGGTGCTCAGTGCCCTCCCGGATGCACTTCCTCCACTTGGGGCAGTCTTTGGCCAGGGACTCCCAGGTGTCAGTGGGGATGTTGCACTTTATCAGGGCTTTGTACAGGGCTTTGGTGAGACCACACCTGGAGTACTGTGCACAGTTTTGGTCTCATTATCGAAGGAAGGATATATTTGCCTTAGAGGGAGTGCAACAAAGGTTCATTTGATTGATTTCTGGGATGAGAGGGTTGTCCTATGAGGAGAGATTGAGTAGATTGGGCCTATACTCTGGAGTTTCGAAGAATGAGAGGTGATCTCATTGAAACATAAAAGATTTGGAGGAGGACTGGCAGAGTTGATGCTGAGAAATTGTTTCTCCCTGGCTGGAGAGTCCTAAACTAGGGCCATAGTCTCAGAATAAGACTGAGATGATGTAAGAAACATAGAAACATGGAAAGTAGGTGCAGGAGTAGGCCATTCGGCCCTTCAAGCCTGCACCACCATTCAATATGATCATGGCTGATCATGCAACTTCAGTACCCCATTCCTGCTTTCTTGCCATACCCCTTGATCCCTTTAGCCGTAAGGGCCACATCTAACTCCCTTTTGAATATATCTAACGAACTGGCCTCAACAATTGTGGATTAGAAAAAATAATAGTTTGTTACGTGTTCCTTAGCTCAGCAGTTTACTTAAGTTGAGGACACAGAACAATTCCAGTCATATCAGGAAAAGAGTTGTACAGAGAGCAGAGTTGCGAGGTCAGAGAGAGAAAAACAAGCCTTCGTGGGCATAGCTATGCCGAGAAGGGATTTTAGCAAGGAGCCTTAACAATAAACAAGCTGTCTGTAGAAGACGACATTTAGAACAGAAATATGGAAAACGCTGACCTCAGGAGAATGGGAAGGGGCTGCCAGAGGTACTTACTCCCCTGTAATTGGACCATGGAATGGGTAAAAATGATTGACACCAGGTATCCGCCAGCCCATTGAAATAAGGTATAAGAACGGGCGACCGAGAGAGAAAAACAGGCAATTTGGGCAATCCGCTTCCTCGAGGTGGACATAAGCTGGCTACCGCCCAACAACTTGGTCAAGCTTAACCTCTGGTGTGGATTGACGCTGGCTGACGCCCTAACACCTCCAATAGCTCGAGGGACGACCCAAAAGAAAGAGCCGCTGCCGCAGGCTGCAGGGATCCACCCAATACAAGATCACCGTTCTGCCTCGCCGTCTGTCCATCTGGTCATTGCATTCCGTTCTGGGCCGTAGATCGCTCTCATCTGTTAAGAGTTGTATGTCTACTATAGCTAGCTCAATCGCATGTAGTACCTGGTTATGCTTAAAACTGTAGCTCTTTAATAAAAGGTCTTACAACTCCTAAGACCCTTTGGGTAATCTGTGTGTGACCTGTGATCCAAATCTTACAATGAGGAGGAATTTATTCACTCAGAGGATTGTGAACCTTTGGAATTCTCTACCCCAAAGGGTTGTGGATGCTGAATCATTGAGTATATTCAAGGCGGAAATAGACAGGTTTTTGGACTCATGGGGAATCAACGGATATAGGGATCGGGTGAGACAGTGGAGTTGAGGTCGAAGATCAGCCATGATCTTATTGAATGGCGGAGCAGGATCGAGGGGCCACATGGCCTACTCTTGCTCCTAATCCTTATGTTCTTTTGCCTTCTTTAAGGATATTACAGATAAACTAGATCGTGAAACTTCCCATGATGCAGTTTATTTGGAATTTCAGAATGCATTAGACAGAAGATACACATGAAAGAATCTAACTAAGCTAAAGCCACACAAATCCAGGGTGGAAGATGGGACAGAATGAGCAAGTGGTTAAAAAATAAATATCAATAATACGTATCAGGCTGTAGTCAGGCTGAGGGAGAGATGGTGCTGAATGTAGCAATGTAACGATGAATGCTTGGACCCATGTTGATTCTGATCCTGTATTTTAACTCAAGTCCGAAATGTCATACTTGCGATAGAGGATGGGGAGGGGAGAATATACCCAGTCACCAACATAATTAGTACAGCTATATTACCGTGGCATTTTATTTTTAAATCTTAGTGTTGTAGTTTTTCTCTTAGACCAACAGTAAAAACCTGCTTCAGTGTGTGACAGGTGCAGCAGATTTGCAGCTCCTTAAAGGTGCAAAATTACTAAGGTTTTAGGTTAAATCTTTTGCAACAATTCACTATCAAGCCATATTCAACTCTTTCCTGGCTACTCTTCCCACAGAAAGTGCAGTTATTTTAATTGACAGTTTCCTTTATGAAGACAAAGGTTTAAAGGTTTAATCTCTCAATCCTTCACAATTTTACAGCATATATAGTTTCAAGAAGTTAAATGCAGATAAAATAAGACAAACTTACCAAAGTGATAGCTAGGTGCATTACTCTCTCATGCTGATCAATATAATAGACACTGTCTTGATACCACCTATCACAATGCAGATAATTGTACATGCCAAAGACACATATATGGTCCAGAGTGTACTGATCCTCTCGAAGTTTAATTTCAGCTACAGCTAAAATATAAATCAGAAATATGATCAGAATAACCAATGACAAATCAAACACAAATTTCTTCCTGCACTTGAAATTTTGGTTCTAGCTGGCTGCTAAACTGCATGTTAATGTTACTTTACAAATGACTATCATGTAACATATTATATATACACACACACACATACACATACATATCAGTATACAGCAACAGAAATAATCATGCTAGTATCTCAGAAAATAAAGAAAAACAGAAATCAATGAAAGACACAATCGAGCGACCTTGCAGATCCTCTTGCGTAGCGTATGGGGTCACCACTGTGAAAATAGATGTTCCCCCGTTTCTCTCCTCAAAAATATCTAAACGTTTGAGTCTTTTTTCAAGAGATTTTATTAACCCCGACATGCGGGAGTTCACATTTTAACAAAGCGGCTTCGTGAATAGAGTTCTTTCACACTAAACCATTTCAGAAACCCAATTATCTGTGTTAACTTGAAGCAGGATTTAATTAGACGCACAAAAGATTCCTGGATGAGTCAATAGGTTCAACATTTGTATTGACTTTTAGTCACCAAAGACTCTGCCATCTCCCAACTAAAATACAATGCAAACCATCTTGGGTCTCAAACAGTGCCCCGACATCTTTTTGGGGACTGTGAATCTTCTTTTTTTTTTAGGATGCCACCTCGAGTCCACTAATGGACTCTTGCAATGCCACATTATAACCAAAAGGTTGATATCATAACCCCGAATGGATATGCCAGCTCTCAAACCATTTTGTTTTAAATCAATACAGCACATGATTGTGGGTGGCTTATAGCATGCATTAGTATTCGCTGTGCTTACGCAGCAGGTTTTGCTCAAACAACTAGAAGTTGGCTTCTAAAGTCAAAGCTCATTGCCAGCACACTGTGTTGAAATTAAGAAAAGTGAAAGACTGAAGTCAGGAAATTATAGACCAGTTAGCCTAACATCTGTTGTCAGGAAATTACTAGAGTCTATAATTAAGGATAGGGTGACTGAACACCTTGAACATTTTCAGCTGATCAGGGAAGCCAGCATGGATTTGTAAAGGGTAGATCATGCCTGACGAATCTGATTGCATTTTTTGAAGCGGTGACTAAAGCAGCAGACAGGAGAATGTCTATGGATATTATTTATATGGACTTCTAGAAAGCATTTGATAAAGTCCCTCATAAGAGGCTGTTAGCTAAAGTTGAAGCTCATGGAATTGAAGGCAAATTACTGACCTGGTTAGGAAATTGGCTGAATGGCAGGAGACAGAGAGTAGCGATAATGGGCAGGTACTCTAATTGACAGGATGTAACTAGTGGTGTCCCGCTAGGATGTGCGTTGGGGCCTCAACTGTCACCGTATTTATGAACAACTTAGCTGGTGGGATAGAAAGCCACATAACCAACTTTGCCGATGACACAAAGATAGGTAGCATTGTAAGCAGTGTAGATGGAAGCATAAAATTACAGAGGTATTAATAGATTAAATGAATGGGCAAAACTATGGCAAATGTGAGGTCACCCACTTTGAACCTAAAAAGGGTAGAACAGAGTACTTTCAAAATGGTGAAAAGCTAGAAACAGTGAAGATCCAAAGAGACTTGGGGATCCATGAACATAGATCATTAAAATGTCATGGACAAGTACAGAAAATAATCTAAAAGGCTAATGGAATACTGGCCTTTATATCTAGAGGACTAGAATATAAGGGGGTAGAAGTTATGCTACAGTTATAAATCCCTGGTCAGACCACACCTGGAGTACTGTGAGCAGTTCTGGACACCAAACCGTAGGCAGGATATATTGCCTTTGGAAGGAGTGTAGTATGTTACCCGGAATGTTACCCGGACTCCAAGGGTTAAATTATGAGCAGAGATTACACAAACTAGGGTTGTATTCCCTTGAATTTAGAAGGTTAAGGGGTGGTTTGATCAAAGTTTTCACGATATTAAGGGGAACTGATAGGGTAGAGAGAGAGAAACTATTTCCACTGGTTGGGAAGTCTAGGACTAGGGGGTACAGCCTAGTCAAAAAATTAGAGCCAGACCTTTCAGGAGCGATGTTAGGAAACACTTCCATAGGGTGGTAGAGGTTTTGCACTCTCTTTAGCAAACGGCAATTGTTGCTAGATCAATTGTGAATTTTAAATCTGAGATGAATAGATTTCTGTTAATAAAAGGTAATAATCTTTGTGTGGAGGCGGAAGTTGTTGGTATGGTTCTTAATGAATACTTCGCATCTGTTTTTACAAAGGAAAGGGGTAATACAGATACTGCTGTCAAGGAGGAGTGTGAAATTCTGTATGAAATAAACAGGAGGTATTAAGGGGTTTAGCAGCTTTGAAAGTAGATAAGTCCCCAGGCCCGGATGAAATGCATCCCAGGTTGTTGAGCGAAGTAAAAGAGGAAATAGCAGAGACCTGGACCATCATTTTTCAGTCCTCTTTGGATTTGGCCAGAGGACTGCAAATTTGGTACCCTTGTTTAAGAAGGGAGAAAGGGAAGGCCGAGTAATTACAGGCCTGTCAGCCTAATCTCAGTGATGGGAAAATTATTGGAAAAAATCCTGAAAGACAGGATATATCTACACCTGGAAAGGCAAAGATTAATTAGGGACAGTCAGCACAGATTTGTTATGGGAAGATCGTGTTTGACTAATCTAATTGAATTTTTTGAGGCGGTAACCAGGAGGGTTGATGAGTGTAGTGCGTACGATGTAGTGTAAATGGTCTTTAGCAAAGCTTTTGATAAGGTCCCACATGGTAGACTAGTCACGAAGATTAAAGCCCATGGGATCCAGGGCAAAGTAGTAAGTTGGATCCAAAATTGGCTTAGAGGTAGGAAGCAAAGGTGGATGTTTTTGTGACTGGAGGATGTTTCCAGTGGGGTTCTGCAGGGCTCAGTACTGGGTCCCTTGCTTTTTGTGATATACATCAATAATCCAGATTTGAATATAGAGCGTATGATTATGAAGTTTGCAGATGACACTAAAATTGACTGTGTGGTTGATAATGAAGAGGAAAGTCATAGGATATCAATCTACTGGTCAGGTGGGCAGAGCAGTGGCAAATGGTATTTAATTCGGAGAAGTGTGAGGTAATGCACTTTGGGAGGGCTAATAAGGAAAGGGTATACACATTAAGCAGTAGGCCACTTAAAAGTGTAGATGAACAAAGGGACCTTGGAATGCTTGTCCACAGATCCCTGAAAGTAGCAGGCCAGGTGGATAAGGTGGTTAAGAAGGCATACGGAATGCTTTCCTTTGTTGGCCGAGGCACAGAATACAAGAGCAGGGAGGTTATGCTTAAATCGTATAATACTTTGGTTAGGCCACAGCTGGAGTACTGCGTGCAGTTCTGGTCGCAGTATTATAGGAAGGACGTGATTGCACTAGAGAGGCTGCAGAGGGAATTTACTAGGATGCTGCCTGGAATGAAAAATCTTAACTATGAGGACAGATTGGATAGGCTGGGTTTGTTCTCATTGGAACAGAGGAGGCTGAGAAAAGACCTCATTGAGGTGTACAAAATTTTGAGGGACCTGGATATAGTGGATAGCAAGGGCCTATTTCCCTTGGTGGAGGGATCAATTACGAGGGGGCTTAGTGTTAAGGTGGTTGGTGGAAGGTTCAGAGGGGATTTGAGGGGAGGCTTCTTCATGCAGAGGGTTGTGGTAATCTGGAACTCAGTGCCAGGAAGGGTGATGGATGCAGAAACCCTCACCACTTTTAAAAGGTGCTTGCATGGGCACTTGAAGTGCCATAACCTGCAGGGTTACGGACCTAGAGCTGGTAAGTGGGATTAGACTGGATAACCTCTTGTTGGCCTGGCGGAGATACGATGGCAAGTACTGCAGTGAATCGAATACGGCCAGAGTGATCTCCTGGACTAGTTTTGATTACCTGGATGGGTTGGAGAGGAATTTTCCCAGATTTCTTTCCCCAATTGGCCTGGGTTTTTAATCTGGTGTTTGCCTCTCCTAGGAGATCACATGGCTCCGGTTGGGGTGGAGTGTAGAATGTTTCGATGCAAGGGGTGTCGCAGTTGTGTTGGGGTGGACTGGTTGAGCTGGGTGCTCTTTACCTTTCCGCCACTGGTCATTGGTTTATATGTAACCTTCAGGGCTGCTGACCGAGGGCCGTGCTATCATGTATGTAACCATCATGCAATGGTAATCTTCATGCAACTCCTGTACACTGTACTTATACCCTAGAAATGCACACCCTGACCACAGGGGGTGAACTTGTGGGAGACATTCCTCACCTGGGTTTCCAGGTATAAAAGGGGAGGTCCCACCCAGGGTCAGCACTCTTTAGTCCTGGGAATAAAGGTTAAGGTCACGTAGTGACTGTGTCTGCAGTACATGCCTCGTGTGGATTTGTAGTAAGGTGCAGGGACACCACATTTGGCGACGAGAAACGGGAATCACCGAACCACGAGGATGGCCACTGGTAGCACAGAGGAACGTTACTGTGTGGGTGAGGACTGGGACGACTTCGTGGAGAGACTCCAGCAGAGCTTTGTCATGAAGGACTAGCTGGGAGCGGCAGTGGCTGACAAGCAGAGGGCGCATCTACTGACCAGCTGCGGACCACAGACGTATGCGCTGATGAAAGACTTGCTCGCACCCCAAAAGCCAGCGGACAAGTCCTTTGAATAGCTCAGCCAGCTGATCAGTGAGCATCTCAAGCCGTCGAGTAGCATACACATGGCCCGGCACCGGTTCTACACACACCGGCATCAGGAGGGACAAAACATCTCGGACTTGGTTGCAGACCTGCAGCGCTTGGCCAGTCTCTAAGTTCACAGACGCCTGCAGGGGGGAGATGTTTAGGGATTTCTTCATTGAGAGCATTAATCATGCCAGGATTTTCAGGAAGCTCATAGAGACCAAGGACTTGACTTTAGAAGGGGCGGCGTTGATAGCTCAGACCTTCATGGCAGGGGAAGAGAAGACCAAGCTAATTTATGCGCGCAGCCCTGATCCCAACGTGGCGATGGACCAGGGAGTTAACATGGTGAACGCGGCTCGGGCATTTCGAAACCGCCCAGGCAGCAACAGACTCGAGGGTGGGCCCGCAACAGGGACAATAGAAAGGGGATCGGCAATTCACGCCATCACGAGGAACAATGCGTCCCGCGATAGGACCATTAACACCCACCATCAGAGTGCTTAGAAACAACCAAATGGACAATCAGAGAGGAATGCCAGGTAACGGTCCTTTTGTTAACAACAATCTCAGCTCATGCTGGAGGTGCGGGGGTAGACATACTGCTAAAAGCTGCAGGTTTCAGCAATATACCTGTAGGATTTGTAACGTCAGTGGACACTTGGCCAGGATGTGCAAAAACGCTGTAGCGAGGCTAATCTGTGAGACAGAGGAACCAGATGAGGGGTCTGCAATGCAGGATGATGCCTGGGAAAAAGCCATGGATGCTGAAGTTCAGCGGGTTCATGTGGCTGACGTCCAGAGATCATACACTAAAACACCACCCATGATGATGAAAGTTTTATTGAATGGCATCCTGGTGCGCATGGATACGGGAGCTAGCCAATCACTTATGAGCACCCAACAATTTGAAAGACTATGGCCACACAGAGCTAGCAGGCCCAAACTGGAACGTATTGACACGCAGCTACGGACGTACACCAAAGAGATCATCCCAGTGCTAGGCAGTGCAAACTTGGTGGTAACACATAATGGATCACAGAACCGGCTGCCACTCTGGAAACATAGAAAATAGGTGCAGGAGTAGGCCTTTCGGCCCTTCTAGCCTGCACCGCCATTCAATGAGTTCATGGCTGAACATGCAACTTCAGTACCCCATTCCTGCTTTCTCGCCATACCCCTTGATCCCCCTAGTAGCAAGGACCTCATCTAACTCCTTTTTGAATATATTTAATGAATTGGCCTCAACTACTTTCTGTGGTCGAGAATTCCACAGGTTCACCACTCTCTGGGTGAAGAAGTTTCTCCTCATCTCGGTCCTAAATGGCTTACCCCTTATCCTTAGACTGTGACCCCTGGTTCTGGACTTCCCCAACATTGGGAACATTCTTCCTGCATCTAACCTGTCTAAACCCGTCAGAATTTTAAACGTTTCTATGAGGTCCCCTCTCATTCTTCTGAACTCCAGTGAATACAAGGCCAGTTGATCCAGTCTTTCTTGATAGGTCAGTCCCACCAGCCCAGGAATCAGTCTGGTGAATCTTCGCTGCACTCCCTCAATAGCAAGAATGTCCTTCCTCAAGTTAGGAGACCAAAACTGTACATAATACTCCAGGTGTGGCCTCACCAAGGCCCTGTACAACTGTAGTAACACCTCCCTGCCCCTGTACTCAAATCCCCTCGCTATGAAGGCCAACATGCCATTTGCTTTCTTAACCGCCTGCTGTACCTGCATGCCAACCTTCAATGACTGATGTACCATGACACCCAGGTATCGTTGCACCTCCCCTTTTCCTAATCTGTCACCATTCAGATAATAGTCTATCTCTCTGTTTTTACCACCAAAGTGGATAACCTCACATTTATCCACATTATACTTCATCTGCCATGCATTTGCCCACTCACCTAACCTATCCAAGTCACTCTGCAGCCTCATAGCATCCTCCTCGCAGCTCACACGGCCACCCAACTTGGTGTCATCCGCAAATTTGGAGATACTACATTTAATCCCCTCGTCTAAATCATTAATGAAAAATTAAACAGCTGGGGCCCCAGCACAGAACCTTGCGGTACCCCACTAATCACTGCCTGCCATTCTGAAAAGTGCCCATTTACTCCTACTCTTTGCTTCCTGTCTGACAACCAGTTCTCAATTCACGTTAGCACACTACCCCCAATACCATGTGCTTTAACTTTGCACATTAATCTCTTGTGTGGGACCTTGTCGAAAGCCTTCTGAAAGTCTAAATACACCACATCAACTGGTTCTCCCTTGTCCACTTTACTGGAAACATCCTCAAAAAATTTCAGAAGATTTGTCAAGCATGATTTCCCTTTCACAAATCCATGCTGATTTGGACCTATCATGTCACCTTTTTCCAAATGTGCTGCTATGACATCCTTAATAATTGATTCCATCATTTTACCCACTACTGAGGTCAGGCTGACCGGTCTATAATTCCCTGTTTTCTCTCCCTCCTTTTTTTTAAAAAAGTGGGGTTACATTGGCTACTTTCCACTCCATAGGAACTGATCCAGAGTCAATGACTATCAATGCATCTGCTATTTCCAAGGCCACCTCCTTAAGTACTCTGGGATGCATCCCGGGAAATGGCCCCGCACTCTTGGGGAGGAGTTGGCTAGCCGAGATGAATTGGAAATGGGGGGATGTGCACGCCATTTCATCTGTGGAGCAAAGTTCATGCTCACAAGTCCTACAAAAATTCGGGTCACTGTTTCAACCCGGTGTCGGAACGTTCAAGGGCACTAAAGTAGTGATACGCATCGCTCCGGACGCCAGACCAGCGCACCACAAAGCCAGAGTGGTGCCATATGTGATGCATGAGAAAATTGAAAGTGAATTGGACAGGCTGCTCAGAGAGGGCATAATTTCGGCCATTGAGTTCAGCGACTGGGCAAGTCCCATCGTTCCTGTCCTTAAAGCAGATGGCTCGGTCAGGATTTGTGGCGACTACAAAGCCACCATCAACCGAGTGTCGCTGCAAGACCAATACCCGCTCCTGAGAGCGGAGGACCTTTTTGCCACGCTGGCAGGTGGCAAGCTGTTCACGAAGCTGGACCTCATTTCGGCCTACATGACTCAGGAACTGGCTGAAGAATTCAAGCTTCTGACCACCATCACGATGCACAAGGAATTATTTATCTACAATAGGTGCCCGTTTGGCATTCGTTCGGTGGCAGCTATCTTTCAGAGAAACATGGAAAGCTTGCTCAAATCCATTCCTGGAACAATCGTATTCCAAGATGACATCCTTATAATGGGTCGAGACACCGAAGAACACCTCCACTACCTGGAGGAGGTGCTACGCCGAATGGACCGGGTAGGCTTGCGGCTGAAAAAGGCCAAGT
The DNA here is from genome assembly GCF_044704955.1 of Pristiophorus japonicus. NCBI lineage: Eukaryota > Metazoa > Chordata > Chondrichthyes > Pristiophoridae > Pristiophorus > Pristiophorus japonicus. The sequence goes on from NC_091977.1 coordinate 329,625,344, forward strand.
GTGTGTTTTTGGCCCCAGAGGTCGAGTTTTTGGGCAGGAGGGTTGCTGCAGACGGGATCTGGCCCACTGAATCAAAAACGGAGGCGATCCGCCGGGCGCCCAGGCCCAGCAACACGTCAGAGTTGCAATCATTCATGGGACTTTTGAACTATTTCGGGAACTTTCTGCCGAACTTTAGCACATTGTTGGAGCCGTTACACATGCTCCTGCGTAAAGGTTGTGAATGGCTTTGGGGGGGACTGTCAAGAACGGGCTTTCAATAAGGCGAGGAACCTGCTGTGTTCTAACAAACTGTTGACTTTGTATGACCCCTGTAAAAAACTGGTTTTAACGTGCGATGCATCATCCTACGGGGTTGGGTGTGTGTTGCAGCAGGGTAATGATGACGGCTGACTCCAACTGGTGGCTTATGCCTCCAGGTCACTCTTCCAGGCAGAGCATGGATACGGCATGGTCGAAAAAGAAGCACCAAGTTTACCATGTGAAAAAGATGCACCAATACCTTTTCGGTAGACGGTTCGAGCTAGAAACGGACCACAAGCTGTTAACATCCCTGTTGTCCGACAGCAAGGCTGTCAATGCCAATGCGTCAGCTCGCATACAGCGATGGGCTCTCATGCTGGCTGCATATGACTACACCATACGACACCGAAAATTGCGCTGACGCGCTCAGCAGGCTCCCACTGGCCACCACTGAGGGGGCGCCGGCGCAAAGCGCCGAGATGGTCATGGCCGTTGAGGCTTTTGACACCGCAGGCTCCCCCATCACAGCCCGCCAGATCAAACTCTGGACCAACAGAGACTCCCTCCTATCCATGATAAAGAAATGTGTTCTGACTGGGGATTGGGCACCCGCACAAGGGGCGTGCCCCGAGGAGGTCAGACCGTTTCAGAGACGGATGGATAAGCTCTCCATCCAAGCCGACTGCCTGTTATGGAGCAGCCGGGTAGTCATGCCCCAGAAAGGAAGGGAAGCGTTCATCAGGGAACTCCACAGCGAGCACCCTGGCATCGTGTTAATGAAGGCCATTGCCCGGTCGCATGTATGGTGGCCGGAGATTGACTCAGACCTGGAACACTGGGTTCGCAAGTGCACGACGTGTGCCCAGCTGGGCAATGCCCCCAGGGAGACCCCACTCAGCCCGTGGCCCTGGCCCACCAGGCCATGGTCACGTATTCACGCAGACTATACGGGCCCGTTCATGGGGAAAATGTTCCTGATCGTTGTCGATGCATACTCGAAATGGATCGAGTGCATCATATTAAACTCGTGCACGACATCCATCACCGTGGAGAGTCTGCGTACAGTTTTCGCGACCCATGGCTTGCCGGACATCCTGGTCAGTGACAATGGCCTGTGTTTCACCAGCCATGAATTCCAGGAGTTTATGTCGAGCAATGGTATCAAACACATCCGGACAGCACCGTTCAAGCCGGCTTCCAATGGCCAGGCGGAACGTGCGGTCCAAGTCATAAAACACGGCATGCTACGCATCCAAGGACCCTCCCTTCAGCACTGCCTATCGCGCCTCCTGCTGGCCTACAGGTCCCGGCCGCACTCGCTGACGGGAGTCCCGCCAGCAGAACTCCTCATGAAACGCACGCTTAAAACGTGGCTGTCTCTCATTCACCCAGCCCTGGTAGACATTGTTGAGGGCAAGCGCCAGTCCCAAACCGAGTTCCATGATCGAAACCCAAGGGGGAGGTGTACAGAAATGGATCATCCGGTATTTGTTCTTAACCATGCTTTGGGACCCAAATGGCTTGAGGGCACAGTAATCGGCAAAGAGGGGAATAGGGTCATAGTGGTCAGACTGAACAATGGGCAGATATACCGCAAACACTTGGACCAAGTAAAGAAAAGGTGCAGCATAGACACGGAGGAACCTGAAGAAGAGCATGAGATGTCACCCATACCACTGCCAATGGACGAGCAACAAGGACAGTCCACAGCATGCACAGTCCCTGCAGCCAGCCCGGACAGGCCGGAATCACCTCAGGTGACAGAGACGCATGCCAAGGCTCAGCCACCAGAGCTCCAACTGCGGCGCTCCACGAGAAAGCGTCGATCACCTGAAAGACTTAACCTTTGACACAAAAAGACGTAAGGGGGGAGGTGATATCATGTATGTAACCATCATGCAACGGTAATCTTCATGTAACTGTAACCTTCATGCAACTCCTGTACACTACTTATACCCTAGAAATGCACACCCTGACCACAGGGGATGAACTTGTGGGAGACACTCCTCACCTGGGTTTCCAGGTATCAAAGGGGAAGTCCCGCCCAGGGTCAGCACTCTTTGGTCCTGGGAATAAAGATTAAGGTCACGTAGTGACTGTGTCTGCAGCACATGCCTCGTGTGAATTTGTAGTAAGGTGCAGGGACACCACACGTGCGGCTTTGTCAGCCGGCGCGGACACGATGGGCCGAAATGGCCTCCTTCTGTGCTGTAGATTTCTATGATTCTATGTTTCTAAGGGATGTGTGACAACGGCAGGGATATGGAGTTAGGTCTCAGATCAGCCTTGGTCTGATATTTTCTCTCTCTCTCTCTATTCCAAGTGTACCTATTATGTATACACGGTCTCAAATTATGCCCATAGCAAAGAAACTTTTAGGTTTTATTTAATTAAATGTAAAGTTACTGACTTCCGAGAAACTCAGAGTTAATATTAAATTGATTTTTGCAACAATCTACCACTTAGCATGATTTCCCCCACAGTAGATGTTTCTAATTTGACAGTAAGGCTCTTATTTCCACAGGAGCACATTATCTCAAAGTCCTGTCAAGCTTCACTTAAAAGATGCTACATGCTTCCATTTGTGTAGATGAGTGGAATCAGATGCATTAGCTTTGACCTTAAAGCCTGTCAGGCTGTATTCCATTTCAGCACTAGCTCACTTGATTGATTCCAAACAGTAACAATGGATCATTTTACTTTCCACAGGGCTTTTCTTTGGTGCCAATGTTCTTTCCTTCATCTCCCCTGAAGGTATTGACGCATGTTTCAGTACAGTTCTGTAGACCCCCACCAGTTTTCTACTACCTCAGCCAGGTGGCCATTCTTCACAAGCGAATGGGGACAGTGAAGGACAGCTTAGCCAAGTGCGATCATATACACGTGCTTTTCTGCAGAAGATACTGGATGACGATCATTAGAGAATGCCAGCAGATTTTGCTCACTCTCTAGTCCAGGGTGACTGAGAAGGAATCAGATTGCCCCAGCGACTGCCCATGCTGAACAGTTAACAGCACAGACCGGGAATGAACCTGGGATTTACTGGGCCTCATAGCTTGGCAATGTAGAAGATTTATTCACTAAGCCATCAAGAAAACTTCACTCCATTTTAATTCATGTCTAATGCTCTTTATAATGTCTTATCTAATTGATTTTTTTTAAACATAGAAACATAGAAAATAGATGCAGGAGTAGGCCAATCGGCCCTTCGAGTCTGCACCGCCATTCAATGAGTTCATGGCTGAACATGCAACTTCAGTACCCCAGTCCTGCTTTCTCGCCATACCCTTTGATCCCCCATGTAGTAACGACTACATCTAACTCCTTTTTGAATATATTTAGTGAATTGCCCTCAACAACTTCCTGTGGTAGAGGATTCCACAGGTTCACCACTCTCTGGGTGAAGAAGTTTCTCGTTATCTCGGTCCTAAATGACTTGCCCCTTATCCTTAGACTGTGACCCCAGGTTCTGGACTTCCCCAACATTGGGAATATTCTTCCTGCATCTAACCTGTCTAAACCAGTCAGAATTTTAAACGTTTCTATGAGGTCCCCTCTCATTCTTCTGAACTCCAGTGAATACGAGCCCAGTTTTTCTTGATATGTCAGTCCCGCCATCCCGGGAATGAGTCTGGTGAACCTTCGCTGCACTCCCTTAATAGCAAGAATGTCCTTCCTCAAGTTAGGAGACCAAAACTGTACACAATACTCCAGGTGTGGCCTCACCAAGGCCCTGTACAACTGTAGCAACATCTCCCTGCCCCTGTACTCAAATCCCCTAGCTATGAAGGCCAACACGCCATTTGCCTTCTTAACCGCCTGATGTACCTGCATGCCAACCTTCAATGACTGATGTACCATGACACCCAGGTCGCATTGCACCTCCCCTTTTCCTAATCTGTCACCATTCAGATAATAGTCTGTCACTCTGTTTTTACCACCAAAGTGGATAACCTCACATTTATCCACATTATACTTCATCTGCTATGCATTTGCCCACTCACCTAACCTATCCAAGTCACTCTGCAGCCTCATAGCATCCTCCTCGCGGCTCACACTGCCACCCAACTTAGTGTCATCCGCAAATTTGGAGATGCTACATTTAATCCCCTCGTCTAAATCATTAATGTACAGTGTAAACAGCTGGGGCTCCAGCACAGAACCTTGCGGTACCCCACTAGTCACTGCCTGCCATTCTGAAAAGTACCCATTTACTCCTACTCTTTGCTTCCTGTCTGCCCACCAGTTCTCAATCCACGTCAGCACACTACCCCCAATACCATGTGCTTTAACTTTGCACATTAATCTCTTGTGTGGGACCTTGTCGAAAGCCTTCTGAAAGTCCAAATACACCACATCAACTGGTTCTCCCTTGTCCACTCTACTGGAAACATCCTCAAAAAATTCCAGAAGATTTGTCAAGCATGATTTCCCTTTCACAAATCCATGCTGACTTGGACCTATCATGTCACCTCTTTTCAAATGCGCTGCTATGACATGCTTAATAAATTGATTCCATCATTTTACCCACTACCGATGTCAGGCTGACCGGTCTATAATTCCCTGTTTTCTCTCTCCCTCCTTTTTTAAAAAGTGGGGTTACATTGGCTACCCTTCACTCGATAGGAACTGATCCAGAGTCTATGGAATGTTGGAAAATGACTGTCAATGCATCCGCTATTTCCAAGGCCACCTCCTTAAGTACTCTGGGATGCAGTCCATCAGGCCCTGGGGATTTATCGGCCTTCGATCCCATCAATTTCCCCAACACAATTTCCCGACTAATAAGGATTTCCCTCAGTTCCTCCTTCTTACTAGACCCTCTGACCCCTTTTATATCCGGAAGGTTGTTTGTGTCCTCCTTAGTGACTACCGAACCAAAGTACTTGTTCAATTGGTCTGCCATTTCTTTGTTCCCCGTTATGACTTCCCCTGATTCTGACTGCAGGGGACCTACCTTTGTCTTTACTAACCTTTTTCTCTATTACATATCGATAGAAGCTTTTGCAGTCCGTCTTAATGTTCCCTGCAAGCTTCCTCTCGTACTCTATTTTCCCTGCCCTAATCAAACCCTTTGTCCTCCTCTGCTGATTTCTAAATTTCTCCCTGATTTCCCTTGATAGCCACGGTTGAGCCACCTTCCCTTTTTTATTTTTACGCCAGACAGGGATGTACAATTGTTGTAGCTCATCCATGCGGTCTCTAAACGTCTGCCATTGCCCATCCACTGTCAACCCCTTAAGTATCATTTGCCAATCTATCCTAGCCAATTCACGCCTCATAGCTTCAAATTTACCCTTCTTTAAGTTCTGGACCATGGTCTCTGAATTAACTGTTTCATTCTCCATCCTAATGTAGAATTCCACCATATTATGGTCACTCTTCCCCAAGGGGCCTTGCACAACGAGATTTCTAATTAATTCTCTCTCATTGCACAACACCAAGTCTAAGATGGCCTCCCCCCTAGTTGGTTCCTCAACATATTGGTCGAGAAAACCATCCCTTATGCACTCCAGGAAATCCTCCTCCACCGTATTGCTTCCAGTTTGGTTTGTCCAATCTATATGCATATTAAAGTCACCCATGATAACTGCTGCACCTTTATTGCATGCACCCCAAATTTCCTGTTTGATGCCCTCCCCAACATCACTACTACTGTTTGGAAGTCTGTACACAACTCCCACCAATGTTTTTTGCCCTTTGGTGTTCTACAGCTCTACCCATATAGATTCCACATCATCCAAGCTAACGTCCTTCCTAACTATTGCATTACCTCCTCTTTAACCAGCAATGCTACCCCAACTCCTTTTCGTTTTATTCGATCCTTCTTGAATGTTGAATACCCTTGGATGTTGAGTTCCCAGCCCTGATCATCTTGGAGCCACGTCTCTGTAATCCCAATTACATCATATCTGTTAACATTTATTTGCACAATTAATTCATCCACCTTATTACGGATGCTCCTTGCATTAAGACACAAAGCTTTCAGGCTTTTTTTTTTTTAAAACACCCTTTGTCCTTTTAGAATTATGATGTGGTGTGGCCCTTTTTGTTTCTTGCCTTTGTTTACTCGGCCTTCCACTATTGCTTTTTACCTTTCTACCATCTGTTTCTGACTCCATATTACTTCGCCCTGTCTCGCTGCATAGGTTCCCATCCCCCTGTCATATTAGTTTAAACACTCCCGAACTGCCAAGAGACAGCCATCATGTCACAAATGATAAGATTTGGCAAATGAAAATAATAAATTTACACTCCTTACCCATGTACAGTATCTACAAGAAAGAAGGACTTGCATTTCTATAATGCTTTTCACAATGTTAGTACATTCCAAAGCGCTTTACAGCCAATGAGGCACTTTTGAAGTGTAGTCATGGTTGTAATGTAGAAAACTTGAAGCCAATTTGCGCACAGCAAACTCCCACAAACAGCAATTATATAATAACCTAATAATTTGTTTTATTAGTGATGTTGATTGAGGGTAAAATGTTGACTAGAACACTAGGTAGAATTCCCTTGCTCTTCTTCAAATAATGCCATGGAATCTTTTACGTCAAGCTGAGAAGGGCAGACGGGCATCAGTTTAACTTCCAGAGCGAAAGAAGACACTTCCGACAGTGCAACGCTCCCTCAGTACAGCACTGGAACATCAGCCTGGATTATGGGCTCAAGTCTCTGGAGTGGACCCACAAGCTTCTGATTCAGAGGCGAGTGTGCTGCCACTGAACCACAGCTGACAAGTATTAAATGGTTAATACATAAAATGCTGCATTAGAACTGTGGCTGCACATATTGTGGTTTTCAATTGATCAAGTCTAAATAGATTACATTGACCTCATAATATCCCCTAAACTTTAAATACATTTCTTGACTGAAATGAGTTTTGCTCTTGGTAAAGTCAATCACATATTGTTTTCTTTTGTATTTCTAGGTAACCTCTCGAGCTACTGTTTCAGTAAACAACAATCAAATCCACATAACTTTCCAAGATTGTAACGTCAAGTTTAAACTGTACCACTTGAAAAACAGACTTGAGAATTCAAAAGGTGTTCGAAGAATTCAAGATCTGTCCTGTCTGCCCTCCCCCACCAAAAAAAGTTTTAGAACTTTTCATTCATTTTGGATTAACATTTAAACAAAACGCATCAGGCTCCATTTCAAATTGATCTTTACTGCATCCAGCATGTTGACAAGTAATAAATACTATTAGTCACTAATCAGCATAAAGCTATAACTTAAAAGCTGTATTAATAAATGCCTAAAGCTTCATGTTGCCAAGTGTCCACTGCAAAGATACAGCTAATTTTCACTCAGTACCCTTTTCAAAATTAAAACTAAAAGGATCTAAAGGATGTAAAGCAATCTCCAGAAAGGTGGCAAATCCCTTTCATGAGATATCAGGCTTTCATCATCATCATAGGCAGTCCCTCGGAATCGAGGAAGACTTGCTTCCACTCTAAAAATGAGTCCTTAGGTGGCTGAACAGCCCAATATGAGAACCACAGTCTCTGTCACAGGTGGGACAGATAGTCGTTGAGGGAAAGGTTGGGTGGGGCTGGTTTGCCGCATGCTCTTTCCGCTGCCTGCGCTTGATCTCTGCATGCTCTCGGCAATGAGACTCGAGATGCTCAGCACCCTCCCGGATACATTTCCTCCACTTTGGACGGTCTTTGGCCAGGGACTCCCAGGTGTCAGTGGGGATGTTGCACTTTATCAGGGAGGCTTTGAGGGTGTCCTTGTAATGTTTCCTATGCCCACCTTTCGCTCGTTTGCCGTGAAGAAGTCCAGAGTAGAGCGCTTGCTTTGGGAGTCTCGTGTCTGGCATGCGTACAATGTGGCCAGCCCAGTGGAGCTGATCAAGTGTGGTCAGTGCTTCAATGTTGGGAATGTTGGCCTGGTCAAGGACGCTAACGTTGGTGCGTCTGTCCTCCCAGGGGATTTGCAGGATCTTGCGGAGACATCGTTGGTGGTATTTCTCCAGCAATTTGAGGTGTCTGCTGTACATGGTCCATGTCTCTGACCCATACAGGAGGGTGGATATTACTACAGCCCTGTAGACCATGAACTTGGTGGCAGATTTGAGGGCCTGGTCTTCGAACACTCTTTTCCTCAGGCGGCCAAAGGCTGCACTGGCGCACCGGAAGCAGTGTTGGATCTTGTCGTCAATGTCTGCTCTTGTTGATAAGAGGCTCCTGAGGTATGGGAAATGGTCCACGCTGTCCAGGGTCGCGCCATCGATCTTGATAATTGAGGGGTAGTGCTGTGCGGCTGGGACAGGTTGGTGGAGGACTTTTGTCTTACGGATATCAGGCTTTGAAAGTATATTAAATATAGAAGGGAAAACTTGCATTTCTATAGCGCCTTTCATGATCTCAGGACGTCCCAAAGCACTTTACAGCCAATGAAGTACTTTTGAAGTGTAGTCACTGTTGTAATGTAGGAAACGCAGCAATCAATTTGTACACAGCAAGCTCCCACAAACAGGAACATGATAATGACCAGGTAATCTGTTTTAGTGACATTGGTTGGTTGATAAATATTGACCAGGACACCGGGATAACTCCCCCGCTCCTCTACCGAATAGTGCCGCAGGATCTTTTACGTCCACTGAGTGGGGAGACGGGACCTCAGATTAACGTCTCATCCAAAAGGCGGTCCTCAGCATAAAGTTAGCGTTGAGCAAGGGCTTTGACAACCGGTGCCAGCCGCAGAGGGAGAGGCAAGGTCGGGACTGGGGAGGCTCAAGGACGCCTTGTTGGGCCTGTGATATGGGGGGGGGGGGCGGGGGGAGGAGAAAGAGAGAGAAACTACTCCTGCTCATCCTGGCTCCACAAGAATTTTGCACAGAAATAATTTGTCAATACTTACTGTGGCCTCTTCCAGCCACTCGCGCCTTCCGCTGTGTTCGGCTGTCGGGTTTGACACTGGGCAGGCCTGCCCCGACTCATCATGAAAATCACTTCGTGGCACTGAATACGTCAGCGGGCCGTGACTTTTGAATGTAAATGAGGCCCTCTCTTGCCTGTGTGGGAGCCTTGGCCGGTTTCAAAGTCGGTGCAGATACAATGGCGTCATGCAAGAACAGAGCAACCTCGAGCTGATCTTAACCCTCTGCTCACACACCATACTCGCAGGACGAGAAGGGGTTAAAATTGAGTTGATAGTGTTGTGGGGTTGGAGACAATTCATTGGGATGCAGAAGACTGTTGTGGGGAGGGAAGAAGGAAGGGAAGAACTCCTGTGACAAAAGCAAAATGCTGCGGATCCTGGAATCTGGAATAAAAACAGAAAATGCTAGAAATCTCAGCTGTTCAGGCAGCATCTGTGGAAAGAGAAACAGAGTTAATGTTTTGGGACGATGACCCTTTGTCAAAACTGTCAGGCTCAAGACTTCGTTCTGACGAAGGATCATCGACCCAAAATGTTAACTCTGCTTCCTCTCCACAGATGCTGCCTAAAGAACTCCTGTGAGCTGGGCATCTTGGTTTACCTCGAAGAGAAGGGTTGATTGATGTCGGTGTCATGTACCCTACATGGCTACTGTTGGTACTATCACAAGGTGTGCCACCAGAGGGCACAGCAGTGAGAGACATGTAGGTTACCTGTACAGGTGTGCCTGGCCTAGTATAAAAGGCAGGCCACCAGGTGTGATCCTCACTCTGGAATTAACAAATAAAGAACTAAGGTCACTACAGTTCAAGTACAACACATTGCCTCATGGAGTCAGTACTAGAGCATCTAAGGACACAACAACTGGCGATGAGATTACAAACTTTCACGCGGAAATGGCTACCCTTGGTACGTTGCAGCAGTTCGCCGATGGTGATGATTGGGATGCCTTTGTGGAGAGGCTAGAACATTTCTTCACAGCAAACGACCTGGCAGGAGACGACCCAGCTACATTGGCTGATAAGCGCCAAGCTATCTTGCTAACCAGTTGTAGGCCCACCGCCTCGTCAGGGACTTGCTGGCACCAGCGAAAACAATGACCAAGTCGTACAAGGAGGTCGTAACCCTGATCCATGAGCAACTCAAGCCCAAGGAGAGCATCCTAACAGCCAGACCCCGGTTCTACATCTACCGACGGCCAGGAAATCGCGAAATACACTGCAGACCTCAGGAGGCTGGCGGCACTGTGCAAGTCCGGCACCCACCTCAACGAAGCGCTGCGGGACATTTTCGTCATTGGAATTGGCCACAAGTTACTGTCAGCAGATACCACAGTCACACTGCAGAAGGCCATCTCTGTGAGCCAGGCATTCATGACCTCGACCTGCGGCTCTAGGCAGATGACTCACCCTCAGGACTCAAACCCGGCAGGTACTGTGCACAGAGTGACGCCATTTAGAGGCTGGACTGTAGAACGCGAATCCTCTCAACCCCTTAACTCGGAGTCCGCCGAGGGGGGCTAATCGAGGAGCTCCATGCTGACGTTGCGGAGGGAATCACAGAGCTCACCAGTGCCACTTTAAAGACTATGTATGCAAAGGCTGCAGCACAAAGGGCCACCTCCAGCGAATGTGTAAGAGAAATATGACTCACTGTGTCGATGAAGAGTCTGCAGATGGCCAGGAATCCAGCGCGTGTTCCCCGCTGAAGATAGAAGTCGAGACAGAGGGCGTTCCAGTCTTCATGGAAGTGGACACGGGGGCGAGCCAGTTAGTGATGAATCAAGGAGTCTTTGAGAGGCTATGGGACAATCAAGCTGAACGACCAGAGTTGGTCCCGGTTCAGGCAAAGCTGCGCACCTACACCGATGAACTTATCCCAGTCGTTGGTAGTGTAAATGTAAAGGTACTCTATGATTGCGCGGTGCACAAGTTACCTCTGTGGATTGTTGCAGGTGATAGAGCAACGCTGCTCGACAGAAGGTGGATGGAGAAGATCCATTGGAAGTGGGAAGACTTCACCCCTCCAGCGATCGAAGCCCCCTGCACTCAGACGCAAAGCAAGCCCTCACCTGAGGGTGGACCCGGCACCAGAGAGCAGATCAGCATGGCACCCGAGACACAGACCACTCAGCACGATTGCATGGAGTTGATCCAGCTGAGACGACCCGAACGCACCTTCCAGGCTCCAGTGGCAGGACTCCGAGGAAGAAAATCGGATCCAAAGGCAACTTCCCAGCTTCAGAGGCAGAACCCAGGGAGAAGAGGATCACCGCAGTCGACATAGTGGATGGAGAAAAGATGGCGTCCAGACCACGAGGTGCAGAGCTGATGGAGCAACACATGGTACCAAACGGAGAAGCGGATTGGGGTAAAGAAAGCAAGGCCCTCTTAAAGGAGGCCGGCAACCCACCACAATTAAAGGGACAGTTCCACACACTTAAGCAATGTAACAGTAATTGTAAGTCAGAGGAAAAAAGTGTAATTGATCATGTAAAATGTGCAAATGATAATCCGAATTATATACATACGCAACCAGCGAGGAAAAATCACGCGATTATGTAAAATGTGTAATTGATGATCTGAACTGTGCACATACAACCAGCGAGAAAAAGTTGTGCAATCGCATTCGGACCCACAGTGTGTCCAGCATAAGTAATGAAAAGTTGTGCGATGCAGGGTTTCAACTGCACGCAGCCATTGCAGCGGGCACACACCCATCTGGAGCACACAGGTCCAGCGATCTACCTAATGCTGTAGCCTGCGTCCCAGGGACCAGAGTCATGCACCATGGAGTGTGGCCACAAGCAGCTGACACACACGAGCTGCAGAGCAAGCGATCTCAGCAGGGCAGCAGCACCGGTATCAATACCATGCCGCTGATCGGTTTCACCTCTCAGGCACCCAATGGCACCAACTGCCACAAGCCTGAAGGAACAGACTGTACTAAGGCGCAGTCCCCAGAACCAATCGCCACCAAGGCCATATCCGTAGTTGTAGGGTCACCTGCCACAGTTCCCCCAAAGGAAACAGGCACCAGCCAGGATCCCAAACCAAATGACACTCAGGCCAGCAAGTCAGCAGTTCCCTGTGCACTGCAAGACGACAGCTCCTCAGGGAGCAGCAGTGAACCAGGGCGCAAAGTAAGGGCAGGGAGGTCACAGGGCATCTGTGAACCGGCCCAACGCTAGGGACCAAGGCAACAGCCCCGAGAGCAGGCTACGCGAGCCAACCGGGTTCCCACTGCCAGCACCGGGCACTGAGCCACCACCAGACTGCAGAGACACAACCCAGGAACTAGCTTGTCCTCACGCACCGGTCACCGCATCGACAAGGCATCTAACGTACTTGTCGCACCACGGAACCACAAAAATAATGCAAAACCCACTTTCCTGAACTTGAATGCTTGGAGCCCCCGCCATAATCAATGTGGGGGGGGGGAAGAGAATGAGTGGTCAGGGACACACACACACACACAAACAGCAACCACCAGCACGCTACTGCACCAACCACTCACCCAAGATTGAAGTGACCTGCCAAGGGTCAACCAGACAGAGCCCACATCGAGCGAGGAGAGAGCACAGTCAATGCAGAGGTGATTTGCACTAAAGACTCAGGGGGAAGTGATGTCATGTATGCCACATGGCTACTGTTGGTACTATCACAAGGTGTGCCATCAGAGGGCACAGCAGTGGGAGATGTGTAGGTTACCTGTACAGGTGTGCCTGGCCTGGTATAAAAGGCAGGCCACCAGGTGTGATCCTCACTCTGGAGTTAATCAATAAAGGACTACGGTCACACCAGTTCAAATATAACACATTGCCTCGTGGAGTCATTACTAGAGCATCTAAGGACACAACAGTCGAGATTTAGCAACCCACACTAAAAACGGAAAGTCCTACGAGTCACTGCATGAAATCCTATGGCGATCAACAAAAGTTCTTAATTGGGAGGCTGGGGTGGCATGTTATAATATAAGAAATGAAACTTACCAATCAATGCAATTTATGGTTTGTGCGCTGTCCTTCATCAATAAGGAATGTCCTTAAAAATCAGTTTCAAGTTCTGTGATATGATTTCACTGTACAAAATGCATGTGTAGATGTATCCTGTATAATGGCTGTTTAGATTATGAATGTTATATTATTGGATCTCCATAGTATTTCACGCAGAGACTCGGAGGACTTCCCGTTTTAGTGTGGGTCGCTAAATCCCAACATCAATCATCCCTTCTCTTCAAGGTAAACCAAGATGACCAGCTCACAGGAATTCTTCCCTCCCCACAACAGTCTTCTGCACCCCAATGAATTCTGTCTCCAACCCCACAACACGATCAGCTCGATTTTAACCCCCTCTCGTTCTGCGAGTATGGTGTGTAAGCAGAGGGTTAAGATCAGGCCGAGTCCACTTAACAGCCTGAGGTTGCTCTGTTCCTGCATGACGCCATTGTATCTGCACCAACTTTGAAGTCGGCCAAGGCTCCCACACAGGCAAGAGAGGGCCTCATTTACATTCCAAAGTCACGGCCCACTGACATATTGAGTGCCAAGATGTGATTTTCATGATGATTCGGGGCAGGCCTGCCCAGTGTCAAACCCGACAGCCGAGCAGAGCGGGAGGCGTGAGTGCTTTAGGCATTTGTTGAAGACAATCACCTTTATTGGGTGGACTTAAAACACTGCAAAGAGTGAAAACATTTTTTTTTTTAAACGCAGACTCCAACGTTCATTTATTAGGCACTACTATTTCAGAGTTTACGGCATTAGGCTTTAGCAATTCTATTGTGAACTGTTTTATTCGGGTGTCCTTTCTATTAAATGCCTTGTTTGCCTCAAAGTAACTTGTTTGTTGGGAGTTATTTAGTGGCTTGGATGAGTCTTTAGAAGGACTGGGCACTGCCAGCTCTGAGCAGTTTGTTGTCTGTCATACTTGCCCTTCTGGCTGAATAAAGCCTACTGCAATCTCAGCGACACTCATTGAATTATGAGAGGAACAGCAATTCTACTGGGTATGACTTATAGAACACTTCACTGGTTCTTGCAGCTTGAAGAGAATCTACTCCCCTCGAAAAAGCACAGACAAGAGAAACAGCCATAACATCCAAGAATGGGCGCCGAGAATCTGTGCCCCTATACGGGGTCAAGTTTAGGGCCGCGCGACATCGACACCCGTTTTTCGCGCCTAAAAGCGCGACAAAAATGGACCTTGCAATTCTCCGGCTCCCTGCAGCTCGGCGGAGCTCGGTGTAGCGCGCAGACATCAGCGGGGGATGAGCCACAGAGTCGCGCCATTCTGCAAGTGCGGGGGGGTGGGGCTAAGTCAAATGAGAGAACGTTGTGCCGGCAGCCCTGCGCGTGCGCGTTGGAGCGCGCGTGCACATGCAGTTGGCCATAAACATTGCCACTTGGCCATTTTTAAAGGAACTTGAAGAAAAGTGCTGATTTGTCTCATGGACCTTTGGAAAGGCTTGGGATTGAATTTTGGTGATTTTTTGGTGTCTAAAGGAGTGCTTTTAGCAGCACTTGAAGAAATCACCTGCTGAAATCAGTGAGTGCTGCTTTTCACTGCTAAACCTCCAGAACAGGTGCTGCATAGGTGCATGCAAAATAAGGACTGTTTGTTTTGAAAAATAAGAATGTCAATTCAATACAGCAATGGAACAACGTCCACCAAGAACAAAGAATTTCTTGCATGAGGAAGTGGAGATCTTATTCAACGTCATTGAGCAGAGATGGCAGGAGCTGGATACCAGTAACAGAGGTCGCATAAAAATGCCACCTAAAGAAATGAAGAATCGCTGGAACCAAGTTGCAGAAGATTACTGTGCAGTGGTGCATAACATGAAATCTGGAAGCCAGTGTAAAAAGAAATGGCACGACCTTGGTTAAATAGTTAGTGTAAGTAATATTTTCATTTTTTAATGTAATCGTAATTGTAATGTGACTATGTGCATGTCCCACCCTGCAGAAAGACGCACTCAGTAAAAAGTTATATTTTATTCTTTACAGAAGAAATTGGCCCACAACAAAAGGGAAGCAACTCGTACAGGAGGAGACACATCCAATCTGCATCCACTGACACCCTTGGAACAGAGGGTAGCTGCCATGATGAGTCGTACATGGAGAAAAGCAATCGGTACAGCACAAGCTGAGCCCGCACGCGAGGAAGAGGGTAAGTCCTGAAAATGCAACGTGGCCCTTCAAATCAACCTGCTGCCTGGCCTGCTATGTGAGAGTACTCATGCCACCCATCCTGCCCCCTCCCTTGCTGTTAAACATTTGACTGTTCTGATGTATTTTGCAGAACATGATGATGATGATGATGCCGCCAACCCTGAGGATCCTGAAGATACAGAACAAGAACCAGTGCAACCAGATGCGGACGATCCAGACTGGATGATGGCGGCGATGACTGAAATGTCTACAGGGGAGAGCTTCCAAATTAATGTTTACGAGCCCCCATTAAGAGGCATCAGAGTTTCAACCCCTTGCATAGGTTCTGGTTCCACCTTCTATGGTTTTGATTCCGATGTTGAGGGTCCCAGTGGTGCTGCTGGTGTAATGCAGCCAGTGCACCACCGTCCGAGCCTGCGCCTCTCACTCGTATAGGCTCTGGTTCCACCTTCCATGGTTTTGATTCCGACGTTGCGGGTCCCAGTGGTGCTGGTGATATAATGGAGCAGTTTACACCCATTCACCCACCATCCCAGCCCACGGCTCACACTTAAGTGCTGCCGTCTGGAACACCGAGCGTCCCACCATCCCAGCCCGTGCCTCTCTCTCTAGTACTGCCGTCTACAACACCGAGCATCCCACCGTCCCTGCCAGCTCCTCCCAGTGTAGCGGTGCCGCGAGGCAGATCCAGGCAGAGGAGGAGATTGGAGACACGCTCTCCTGAGATGCAGCATGCAACAGATGCGGCTCTGGTTGTGGCATTGGGTATGAAGACCAATGAGCTTACCCGATCACTCATCGGTAGCGTCAGTGCAGTGGGTGAAGAGGTGACGGTCCTGACGGGAGAAATAGCAGTAATGACATGGGAACTTGAGGAGGGAATATCCAAGGGAGTGCAATCGACGGCACAGGCCGTCAGGGAGGGCATGCAAATGACGGCACAGGCCTTCATGGCGGTAACTGCTGCAATAAGGGCACACAGCCCCGCCAATCAAATGACACCCCATGAAGAAGTGAACATTCACTGAGATGTGGATGAGAGATGATTGCAGCCTTTCTTGGCTGCTTTTGTTCTTGTTCTTGATGTAGCTGCAATAGCGTTTTTCAAATTGAAATTGTTTGGTAAGTTTTGTAACTTTACAACTTATAAGGGGTCTTAGGGTTTTTAAGTGATCTTATAGTGTAAATGCTCTCACATTTTGTATCTTATTTAATTTTGCACCTAAAAAGTGATCCTGAAGTCTAAGCGATCTTAAGAGTGTAAGATTTTTCACATTGAAATTGTTTTGCAAAAAGGGCCACATTTCTAAAGGGACAAAGTGTGTTAGAAAGACAAGCCTGAAGGCTCTGTGCCTCAATGTGAGGAGTATTCGGAATAAGGTGGATGAATTAACTGCGCAGATAGCAGTTAATGGGTATGATGTAATTGGCATCACGGAGACATGGCTCCAGGGTGACCAAGGCTGGGAACTCAACATCCAGTATTTAACATTTAGGAAGGATAGACAGAAAGGAAAAGGAGGCGGGGTGGCACTACTGGTTAAAGAGGAAATTAATGCAATAGTAAGAAAGGACATTAGCTTGAATGAAGTGGAATCGATATGGGTGGAGCTACGGAATACCAAGGGGCAGAAAACGCTAGTGGGAGTTGTGTACAGACCACCAAACAGTAGCAGTAAGGTTCGGGACAGCATCAAACAAGAAATTAGGGATGTATGCAATAAAGGTACAGCAGTTATCATGGGCGACTTTAATCTACATATTGATTGGGCTAACCAAACTTGTAGCAATGCGGTGGAGGAGGATTTCCTGTAGTGTATTAGGGATGGTTTTCTAGACCAATATGTCGAGGAACCAACTAGAGGGCTGGCCATCCTAGACTGGGTGATGTGTAATGAGAAAGGACTAATTAGCAATCTTGTTGTGCGAGGCCCCTTGGGGAAGAGTGAATATAACATGGTAGAATTCCTTATTAAGAGGGAGAGTGACACAGTTAATTCAGAAACTAGGGTCCTGAACTTAAGGAAAGGTAACTTTGGTGGTTTGAGGCGTGAATTGGCTAGAATAGACTGGCAAATGATACTTAAAGAGCTCACGGTGGATAGGCAACGGCAAGCATTTAAAGATCACAAGGATGAACTTCAGCAATTGTATGTCCCTGTCTGGAGTAAAAATAAAATGGGGAAGGTGGCTCAACCGTGGCTAACAAGGGAAATTAAGGATAGTGTTAAATCCAAGGAAGAGGCAGATAAATTGGCCAGAAAAAGCAACATACCCGAGGACTGGGAGAAATTTAGAATTCAGCAGAGGAGGACAAAGGGTTTAATTAAGAGGGGGAAAATAGAGTACGAGAAGAGGCTTGCCGGGAACATAAAAACTTGACTGCAAAAGCTTCTATAGATATGTGAAGAGAAAAAGATTAGTGAAGACAAACATAGGTCTCTTGCAGTCGGAGTCAGGTGAATTTATAATGGGGCACAAAGAAATAGCAGACCAATTGAACAAATACTTTGGTTCTATCTTCACGAAGGAAGACACAAATAACCTTCCGGAAGTAGTAGGGGACCGAGGGTCTAGTGAGAAGGAGGAACTGAAGGATATCCTCATTAGGCGGGAAATTGTGTTAGGGAAATTGATGGGATTGAAGGCCGATAAATCCCTGGGGCCTGATAGTCTGCATCCCAGAGTACTTAAGGAAGTGGCCCTAGAAATAGTGGGTGCATCGGTGATCATTTTCCAACAGTCTATCGACTCTGGATCAGTTCCTATGGACTGGAGGGTAGCTAATGTAACACCACTGTTTAAAAAAGGGAGGGAGAGAGAAAGTGGGTAATTATAGACTGTTTAGCCTGACATCAGTAATATGAAAAATGTTGGAATCAATTATTAAGGATGAAATAGCAGTGTATTTGGAAGGCAGTGACAGGATCGGTCCAAGTCAGCATGGATTTATGAAAGGGAAATCATGCTTGACAAATCTTCTGGAATTTTTTGAGGATGTAACTAGTAGAGTGGACAAGGGAGAACCAGCGGATGTGGTGTATTTGGACTTTCAAAAGGCTTTTGACAAGGTCCCACACAAGAGATTGGTGTGCAAAATTGAAGCACATGGTATTGGGGGTAATATACTGACGTGGATAGAGAACTGGTTGGCAGACAGGAAGCAGAGTGTCGGGATAAACGGGTCCTTTTCAGAATGGCAGGCAGTGACTAGTGGAGTGCTGCAGGGCTCAGTGCTGGGACCCCAGCTCTTTACAATATACATCAATGATTTGGATGAAGGAATTGAGTGTAACATCTCCAAGTTTGCAGATGAGACTAAACTGGGTGGCGGTGTGAGCTGTGAGGAGGACGCTAAGAGGCTGCAGGGTGACTTGGACAAGTTAGGGGAGTGAGCAAATGCATGGCAGATGCAGTATAATGTGGATAAATGTGAGGTTATCCACTTTGGGGGCAAAAACGCAAGGATAGAATATTATCTGAATGGCAGATTAGGAAAAGGGGAGGTGCAACGAGACCTGGGTGTCATGGTTCATCAGTCTTTGAAAGTTGGCATACAGGTACAGCAGGCGGTGAAGGCAGCAAATGGTATGTTGGCCTTCATAGCTAGGGGATTTGAGTATAGGAGCAGGCAAGTCTTACTGCAGTTGTATAGGGCCTTGGTGAGGCCTCACCTGGAATATTGTGTTCATTTTTGGTCTCCTAATCTGAGGAAGGACATTCTTGCTATTGAGGGAGTGCAGCGAAGGTTCACCAGACTGATTCCTGTGATGGCAGGACTGACATGAGGAGAGATTGGATCAACTGGGCCTTTATACATTTGAGTTTAGAAGGATGAGAGGAGATCTCAGAAACATAAAAGATTCTGACAGGACAGGACAGGACAGGTTAGATGCGGGTAGAATGTTCCCGATGTTTGGGAAGTCCAGAACTAGGGGACACAGTCTAGGGATAGAGGGTAAGCCATTTAGGACTGAGATGAGGAAAAGCTTCTTCACTCAGAGAGTTGTTAACCTGTGGAATTCCCTGCCGCAGAGAGTTGTTGATGCTAGTTCATTTGATATATTCAAAAGGGAGTTAGATATGGCCTTTACGGCTAAAGGGATCAAGGGGTATGGGGAGAAAGCAGGAAAGGGGTACTGAAGGAATGATCAGCCATGATCTTATTGAATGTTGGTGCAGGCTCGAAGGGCCGAATGGCCTACTCCTGCACCTATTTTCTATGTTTCTATGTTTTGTAACTTTACAACTTGTGATCTTAGGGTTTTTGGGTGATTTTATAGTGTAAATGCTCTCACTTTTTGTAACTTATTTAATTTTGCACCTTAAAAGTGATCTTGAAGTTTAAGTCATCTTAAGAGTGTAAGATTTTTCACATTGAAATTGTTTTGTAACTTTACAAGTCTTTAAGTGATCTTAAAGAGTCATATTAAAAAGTAAAGTTTGATACAACAAATATTTTATTACAGTGACGTTAACTTTTCAATAAAATATTTTTTCATTAAAACTGAATCATGTTCCATTAACACAACACAACGTAGGAACAACTCCAAAGAATAAACATGTCCATGCGCAACAGTGGTCACAGAGCCCTCAGGCATCAGCAATTGAAGCGTTCACGGATGAGCTGCTGGCGCAGGGCTTGAGCAATCGTTAAAGGAGCACGATGGACGGCCCTCCTCCGATCTTGTGCTCCGGCATCAGGCACTTGCATGCCTTCCTGATTGTCGTCATCATCCTCATCCTGCTCTTCCAAAATACTATCATCAGGCACTGGACCCTCACGTGGGTCTTCTGGTTCCACTACCAGCTCTTGCTGCCTCATGATGGCTAAGTTATGGAGCATGCAGCAAACAGTGAAGTGACCGAGTGAGGAGTGTATTGCAAGTGGCCTCCGGAATCATTCAGGCATCGGAAACGCTGTTTCAATATGCCAATGGTCCTCTCAATGATGCTGCGCGTCGCAATGTGCACCATGTTGTATTGACGGTCAACTTCCGTCCATGTCACGCATAGGGGCGTCATGAGCCAGGTGGTCAGGCCGTACCCTTTGTCTCCCAGTAGTCAGCTTTGCCCTTCTGACTGCTGCTCAAACATTCAGATATAACACTGTCTCATAGGATGAACGCATCATGGGTGCTGCCAGGGTATCTCGCATCGACTGACATGATGCGCTGCTTGTCGTCACACACGAGCTGCGCATTGATGAAGTGGAAACCTTTTCTATTCCTGTACTGCTTGGAATCCTCCACAGGTGCTCGCAAGGCTATGTGGGTACAATCAATGCAGCCCTGTACCTTTGGGAAGCCAGAAATCCTGAAGAAGCCCACACCCTCTCATGGATTGCTTGTGCGGTCATTGGGAAATTGATGAAGTCATTCCTCCGCGCATACAGTGCAACCGTGACTTGGTAAATGCAGGCATGTATTGCACGTTGAGAGATGGCGCACACATCTCCAGTTGTAGCCTGAAACAATCCCAAGGCATAAAAGATAAGTGCAGCTGTTACCTTCACTTCAACAGACAAAGCAGTTGGCTT
Source organism: Pristiophorus japonicus (assembly GCF_044704955.1). Taxonomy (NCBI): domain Eukaryota; kingdom Metazoa; phylum Chordata; class Chondrichthyes; family Pristiophoridae; genus Pristiophorus; species Pristiophorus japonicus. The sequence goes on from NC_091977.1 coordinate 329,646,187, forward strand.
TCTGCTTCTGGGCTGCAAATCTGCTCTCAGCATATCACAGATCTCAACGACAACTTCTCTGCGGAAACGCAGTCTTTTGACACAATCAGCCTCGCTCATGTCCAGGTACGAGCGCCTAGCTCGATATTGCCGACGTGGGTAAGGTCTCCTGCCCATCAGCCTACGGGCTATGACGTTCCTGGTGCGGTGAACTCTAATCAATTCTCTCCTATGCAGTGAATTGCTGGCGAACCATTGCATATCCATGGTGTTGACAATGCAGCACCCATTCTGCAATTACAAATTTAAGTTTCAAACTGGCTATCTGATTGCCTCTCCCTGTCCCTCGCCGAATGGCCTCAGCCTCCCTCGCAGCTCTGCTTGCTGTGTCTTCAGCTGCCATCAGCCACTGTCGCCGCCCCTATCCCATGGCCGAATAGCCTCAGTCTCCCTTGCAGCGCGAAGGCTGCTTGCTGTGTCTTCGGCTGTCGTCAGCCACTGCTGCCGCCCCTATCCCGTGGCCGAATATGCCTCAGCCTCCTCCGCAGCTCGAAGGCTGCTTGCTGCCTCTTCACCTGCCGTCGTGCCACAGACGCCGCCCCGTCTCCTACATGAAGGGCCTGCCTGAAGCACCACAGCTCGAAGGCTGCTTGCTGCCGTCGTTGGGCTGCCGGTGGACTGATGCCGCCCGTCTCCTACATGGAAGGCCTGCCTGAAGCATCACAGCTCGAAGGCTGCTGCTGCTTCACATAGTAGGAATATTCAATATTTTGTATTTGCTTTGTTTATAATTTTTTATTCCGGATGGCTCTTTATTTGTACAAGTGAGACTGTTGAATGCTTGTAAAATGTAATTACTTCCCTTCCCCCGCACCCGCCTCCCCCCCCACCCCCACCCTCGTTCCCTACGCCTGATTTCTAAAGTGTAGGCAAGGTTTTTCTGAGCGTACAAAAATCTAGACTTACTCCATTCTAAGTTAGTTTGGAGTGAGTTTTTGCTGCCTAAACTTTCAAAACAGGCGTAAGTGGCCGGACACGCCCCCTTTTGAAAATAAAATCTGTTCCAAAATGAAACTGTTCTAACTGACTAGAACTGGAGCAAACTAAATGCCAAGAATTGCAATTGCTAAGATACTCCATTCTAAACCAGTTGCTCCAAAAAAATAGGAGCAACTCAGGCCGAAACTTGACCCCTACGTATCCAGCAGATTGTGCTGCACACTTCTGACATTACAGGAGGAATTTTAACCGAAAAAACGGGTGGGTTGGGGTCATGTGGGAAGTTAAAGTGTTAAAGATCTGAATCCCGACCAGAAACTGCCTCCATTCTGCCCACTTCCCGTTTTAACGGAGGTAGGATAGGGAGCGGGCAGCCACTCCACTCCCAGGAGGCGGGTTGCCTATTCAAGTATTATAATGAGGCTGGAAGCCTCTGCTTTAACCTCCATTTTGAATTTTACTTTAGCTGGTCGGATTTTGCAGACTTCGTGAAACCACCAGCTAATGAAAGGTGAGGACTGCTGGATACAGGAGGGCAAGTGTGAGGCAAGATCCATTATACTTCCCTCCTGTATCCAGCGTCCCTACCTAACCCACCCCCAGAGGTCGGGAACACCCCTCCCCACCCCACCACCCCACATTCCCCTACCTCACAGCCCCTTCCCACCCACCCCACATTCCCCTACCCCACACCCCCCCCCCCCCTTCCCACCACCACGAGGCCTCCTATCCCCCCCATGTTCCTCCGGCCCCCAATCTGCTATTCCGGTCACCGATCGTTCCCTACCCAACCCCTCTGCTCTTCTAGCCGGCAATCCCCCCCACTCCACCGACACCACTCCTCCAGGCCTCCCTTTGCTCCTTCAGCCCCCGATCCTTACCAACCCCACCCCCAACTTGTCCAGCCCCCAATCTTCACCCAACGTCCCTCCCGTGCTCCTCCAGCCAATCCGCCCCTATCCGATCCCTCCCTCCCCTCTCTCTGTGACCAAGTGTCATCGGCCTACCTGTCTGGAGCCAATCTGGCTGGCTGCAGATGGGAAACAAAAGTGTCCCATGCAAATCAGGCCCTGCCATTAAATTTGTCAGGGCCTGAGGAAAACCCGATCTCCCGGGTTTCCTGACCACTTCAGAACACCAACCCGCCCCCCCCCCCTCCACCCCCAGCTCCCAGATCGCCTTCCCCAATAAATTTCAACCTAATATGTGGAAATTTGTCACATTTTCATTTGATTGGTACAAATTTCATATTCATACAACAGCAACAATTCAGTACATAACAATGAACAAGTAGTGATAACATTCATCGCCAAATAAAACCAAAACTCCTAATCAAAATGGGCAATGAGCAACAAATAGCAAGGAGCAGAAGAACGAATTAAATCATCCCAAATGACACAAAACACATTTTCCATCAGAAGCATGTCCCTCTTTGATAAGGAAGAGAACTTGGCTTTGGAAGGAGGGAGGGAGTGAAGTTGATAAAAGCACTTAGGATGAGCATATAAAGGAGGCAAGGAACAGAACTGCAGTTCTCAGGTTCGACCTGTGAGGGAGGGACCAAAGTGAATGAGCCCAAGAGTGGACCTGCATGGGAGGTTAGTCAAGCCACCCAGGATAAACTTGTGAAGGAGGAACCGGACCGGAGCTGGAGATCTCAGACTGATCTACGAAGAAGGGAATGGAGTGCAGCAAAGTAGAGCTGGAACTGAAGCACTCAAAGCCGGTATGGAAAGAAGGGAGGGAGCAAAATTGGAGCCCTCAGGTTGGGCAGATAGAGAGGATAGAGCCAGTATTGGGGCAATGAAAAAGCAGTAAACTATAGCCCAAATGTGGGATTTTGATGGCCAGGGAATAAATGGAGTTATAAAACAGGTGTGTAAAAAGATGGTTAAAAATAAAGTGAAAGGAACTGCTATACAACTGTCTGTACACCAATGCACACAGTGTCCATAATAAAACAGAAGAGCCGGAGGCAACCATGCGTTGTGAATAATCAGACATAATAGGGATTACTGAGACATGGCTACAAAACATCAGGACTGAGAATTAAGCATTGTAGGATATAATATATTTCGAAAAGACAGAGAGGGGGAAAAAGGGGAGGTGGGTAACTGTACTTATTAGGGATAACATAATGGTAGTCGTAAAAAGTGACGCAGCTATCAGCAAAACAGAAACGGAATCCATGGGGATAGAGATAAAATACAGGTATAACGTCCCGAAAACGGAAACCTCGGGACCGAGGCTATTCTGGTTTTCGGGTTTTTACGGATTTCGGAGAAGAAATCCGATGTCAGAAATCCGTAAACCCTTGGGCCGAGTTTCGGGTATTTCTTAATTTCGGAGACAATCCGACATCCCAAATCTGGAAACCCTTGGGCTGACTTTCGTGAATTTCTGGATTTCGGAGCATTACATCCGACGGCAACCTCGAGGCCATGCCGCACCGGTTCGCGTATTTTTTTGGAATCATGTTTGGAATAAAGTATGTACAGCTTAGAAGTCTGGTTTTCGGGAAACATTTCCAGATTCCAGACAACGACTCTCACAATCTGCACACTGTCCGGTTTTCGGACAATTCCGGTTTTAGAACTCCGGATTTCGGACGTTCTACCTGTATAATAAAGGATCAATCACACTAATAGGGGCAGTCTACCTAACAGTGAAAGGAGATGGAGGGGGAAATATGCAAATAAATTAGGGGAATGAGTAAAAAACATAAAATAATAATCATGGAGGATTTCAACTACCCCGATATTAATTGGACAGAAGAGATAAGTAAAGGGGATCAGGGAATGGAGTTTCTACAATGTGTACAGGACTCCTTTCTAATCCAATATGTAAAAAGCCCAACAAGGGAGGATTCGCTACTGGATCTAGTAATGGGAATGAACAAGAGCAGATGAGAGATGTAAAAGTAGGGGAACTTCTAGGCAATATGACCGCAATATAATACGCTTTAAAATAATAATTGAGAAGGACATAAGTATGACGAAGACCAGTGTATTAGATTGAAGAAAAGCTGATTTTGAGGGGCTGAGAGTAGAGCTTGAGAAAATAAAATGGACAACAATATTGGCAAACAATGAAGTAGAACAGCAATGGGAAACATTTAAAACAGTGTTCCGCTAAAAAACAAGCACAAACTAAATACTAATGAGACATTATGGATGAATAAAGCCATAAGGGAAAAAATTGAGGGCAAGGAAAGAGGCATATATTAAGTACATGGACAGCAGGAGAGAGCATGATAAGAGAAAATATGAAGAGATAGGGAAAGAAGTCAAAACAACAATTAGGAAGGCAAAGAGGAACTATGAAATTAAATTATCAAGGAACATAAAACAAAACAGTAAAATATTTTACAGGCAAATCAATAAAAAAGGTCGGTCGGGATGGGAACAGAGCCACTGAGGGATGGACAGGATATTACCACAGGCAGTGATCGAGAGATGGCAGAAATATTAAATAATTATTTTGCCTCAGTATTTACCAGGGAGATAGAACAGGTGGACATGACATTGGATCAAATTCAGGAAAAAACCCTGGTTTGAATGGATTATATCTGCACATTTTCAAAGAATCTATGGAAGAGCTAGCAGAGGCAATACTACAAATATTTAATAATTCAATAGAAAAAGATGTAGTGCCAGAGGCTGGCAGATAGCTAAGATAATACCTATATTTAAGAAGGGAAATAGAACGTGTCCAGGGAACATTTGGATTTCAAAAGGGAAAGTCTTGCTTGACTAACCTCATTGAATTTTTTGAAGAGATAACTGAGAGAATAGACAAGGGCAATGCAGTAGATGTAATTTATCTAGATTTTCAAAAAGCCTTCAATAAGGTACAACATAATAGACTAATGAATAAGGTCAGAGAATGCGGAGTCAGGGGACAAGTAGCAGAATGGATAGCTAGCTGGCTGGCTTTAAGACAGAAAGCAGAGAGTAGGGATAAAGGGTAGCTATCCACTTTGGCAGAAAAAATAGAAACACAAATTATAATTTAAATGGAGAAAAATTGCGAAGTGCTGCAGTACAGAGAGACCTGGGGATCCTTGTGCATGAAACACAAAAAGTTAGTATGTAGGTACAGCAAGTAATCAGGAAGGCAAATGGAATGTTGGCCTTTATTGCAAGAGGGATAGAGTATAAAAGCAGAGAAGTCCTGCTACAGTTGTACAGTGAGGCCACATCTAGAGTACTGTGTACAGTTTTGGTCTCCATATTTAAGGAAGGTTATACTTGCATTGGAGGCTGTTCAGAGAAGGTTCACTAGTAGGTTGATTCCGGAGATGACCGGGTTCACTTATGAAGATATATTGAGTAGGTTGGGCCTATACTCATTGGAGTTCAGAAGAATGACAGGTGATCTTTTCGAAACATATAAGATAATGAGGGTGCTCGACAAGGTGGATGCAGAGAGGATACTGCCAATCATAGGGAAAACTAAAACTAGGGGACATAATCTCAGAATAAAGGAGCCGCCCATTTAAAACTAAGATGAGGAGGAATTTCTTCTCTCAGAGGGTTGTAAATCTATGGAATTCTCTGCCCCAGATAGCTGTGGAGGCTGGGTCATTGAATATATTTAAGGTGGAGATAGACAGATTTTTGAGCTATAAGGGTATAAAGGGTTATGGGGGGCGGGCAGGGAAGTGGAGCTGAGTCCATGATCAGATCAGCCTTGATCTTATTAAATGGCGGAGCAGGCTCGAGGAGCCAAATGGCCAACTCCTGCTCCTATTTCTTATGTTCTTATTCACAGTAGCAGAAGGTGGGTAGTGAGTGTTTCACAAGGATCAATGTCTTGTCTTATAACACTGCTGTTTACAATTTATATTGACGATTTAAACTTTGGAATCAAAAACACAATTTCTAAATTTTTGGATGACACCAAATTGACGGTGATAGTTAATACTGAGGGGGACTGCAACAAATTACAGGAAGACATTAACAAACTTGCAGAATGGGCATATAATTTGCACATGAAATTAAACACAGATAAACGTGAAGTATTACATTTTGGTAGGAAGAATAGGTAGGTCACTTATTACTTGGAGGGTGCGAGTCTGGGTGGAGTAGAGGAGCAAAAGGATCTCGGAGTACAAATACACAAATCACTAAAAGTAGCGACACAGGCTAACAAGGTCTTAAAAAAGCAAGCCAGGCACTAGGGTTTATTTCGAAAGGGATAGAATTGAAAAGTAGTGAAGTTATGCTGAACTTGTATCGAAACTTGGTTAGACTTCACTTGGACTATTGTGGACAATTCTGGTCGCCATATTATTAAAAATATATAGAGGAACTGGAGAGGGTGCAGACAAGATTTACAAGAATGATACCAGAAATGCGAGTGTATACCTATCAGGAAATGATGAACAGGCTGGGTCTCTTTTCACTTGAAAAAAGGCCGAGGGGTGACCTAAGTGAGGTAATTAAAGTTTTGAAAGGTTTTGATAGAGTAGAAATAGAGAGAGTGTTTCCACTTGTGGGGAAGATCATAACTCGAGGCCAACAATATAAGATAGTCACCAAGGAGTCAAATAGGGAATTCAGAAAAAAACTTCTTTACCCAGAGCGTGGTGAGAATATGGAACTCACTACCACAAGGAGTGGTTGAGGCAAACAGTATAGATGCATTTAAGGGGAGGCTAGATAAGCAAATGAGGGAGAATGGAATGCTGACAGAATTAGATGAGCAAAGACAGGAGGAGGCTCGAGTGGAGAATAAATGCCAGCCTGGACTGGTTGGGCCTAATGGCCTGTTTCTGCACCGTATATCCTATGTAATCCTATGTAAACTGCAGAGTGGTGTACTTGAGTTTTTGATCATCTGCTCATGCATTGCTCATGTGGGTCCCTCGTTTGGGCCAGAGCATGGAGTTTAAGGTGCGTGTATACCTGGTCCTGCCCATTCAGAGAAGAGCATACCCAGACTTGAGGCTGTTGGTGAAGCCCTGCGCAATCATGATGGAAAGAGAAAGGGTAATTGTTGAGAGCAATTAGAAGATGGGACAGTTACATTTATGGGAAAGTTTGTGACTTTGTTCTAAATTGTTGAACTAGACTTAACTACTCCAACGCACTCCTGTCTGGCCTCCCACATTCTACACTACGTAAACTTGAGGTCATCCAAAATTCGGCAGCCCGTGTCCTAACTCGCACCAAATCCCGTTTAATCATCACCTGTGTTCTCGCTGACCTACATTGACTCCCAGTTAAGCAACGCTTCGATTTCAAGATTCTCATTCTTTTTACAAATCCCTCCATGGCCTCTCCCCTCCCTATCTCTAAGCTCCTCAGCCTTACAACCCTCTTTCCCCCCCCACCCCCCCCCCCCCCCCCACCCACCCCACCCCCCCCCCCCCCCCCACCTCTTTGCACAAGCTTTTAATCATCTGCCATCATTTCTTCTTATGTGGCTCGGTGTCAAAAAATGTTTTTATCTTATAACACTCCTGTGAAATGCCGGGACATTAAAGGCGCTATATAAATACAAGTTGTTGTTGTTGTTCTTGTGTCCGTGTCCATTATGCTGTTTTTAAGGAGTATTGCGGTGGGTGAAGAACTCTCGCAGTGGCTGAATATTGGAAATTTGATGTGAATTGCAATGGCTGTGGGAAGAATGTTTTGTTGCAATCTTCCTTTGAATGCATTTTTTGGGGGTGGGAGAGGAAGAAAGATTTTGAGAGAGAAAATAAAAAATAACCTATTAAAAGAGAGAAAAACAAAGGCAATACAAACTTAACCAGCGAGGAAGCAGAAAATTGACACTGTCACAACAGAACATGTAATATTACAGCTTTAAAACAGGTAAGGTTTGCAATAATCAAATAACCCTCTGTATCAAGCTGAAAAAAACACTTTGAAACAAATTAAAATTAATTGTAGCTACACTACATTTCAATAGAATTCAGTAGAACACGTCTTAGTAACAGGTTTGGCTATAGCTTCAACAGGAGGGGAAAAAAGCTATTACAATTTTTACTGTGCCTCTGTGCATAATGAAAATATCTATCAGATGGCCCTTTCACATTATGGCTCCTGGGAGAGCGAGAGAAACAGATGATTTCCCTGCACCACTTCCCCATTTTTAGATTTGAGGTCTGCTGCTGGCTCCTCCAGGCGCATGAGAAGTTGATTGAGTGCTGAAAACAGCTCTTCTACACAGAATGCCCCCAAATCGTTTACTGGCTTGCTTCCGATCAGCTATTACCGATTTTGATGCCAGCTCAGTACATTTATTAGCTATGGACTTGAAATAGTCAGTCTCTTCTGTAGCTAGAATAAGGTAGGTTGGATCATTTATACTTCAGGAGTGCTGTCAAGTGTGCAAGATTTGACTCATCAGTATTCTAGCAGTGCAAACACACTTAAAGACATAGGAAGGTCATATTTTCCCTCCTTCCCTTCTAGCGAACAGTTTCTTTAACACCAACAGCTCTCCTAAGTAGATTTTTTTCATGAGAACTGGCAGGCTATTCGACTGTGGGAGCATACCAAGCCTGGTGAAGTCCTTTCCTGACAGCAACACATATGCAAATTCCAAACGAATCACTGGAGAGCAACCAAGCAATGGGGACACTGACTGATTTTCCTTCCCTTATTTAAGGATAGTAGGAGGAGGCTAAACGTTTCTATACATTGGATACTATGATGATGACAAGGATCTTGAACTCTACCCATTTCTCTTCACTTCCTTTCGGCAATGATTAGAAGTTTGTTTCTCCTCAATAATACTTCAACTGCCAGAGGACACAGATTTAAGATAAATGGCAAAGGGAGATGAGGAGAATTATTTTTACACGGCGAGTTGTTATGATCTGGAATGCACTGCCTAAAAGGGAGGTGGAAGCAGATTCAATAAAAAATTTCGAAAGGAAATTGGATATATACTTGAAAATGAAAAAGATTGCAGGGGAAAGAGCTGGGGAATGGGACAATGGGCCGAATGGCCTCTTTCTGTGCTGTATGATTCAAGATTCTATAACTAGGCAGGATCACAACCTTGAACCTCAAACTGTCCTACTCTTTCTCTGAGGTAGATGGGGAACTAATAGTGGAGGAAAGAAGTTATAAAAAGTACAGAAAATAATTTTTAAGAAATACCAACATAGAATAAATCGAGTAAGGAGGAGACAGAAATAAAAGGAAAAATAAAGGTAACAAAAAATACTTTGCAAAGAAAAAATATATCAATACTTGAAGGACTGTGATCTTCCAACACTTCATACTTCCAGCATTTCAATCAGATGCAAGATCTAGCTGTCCCAGCAGAGTGTAAATCACCTTGAGTTTTTTAATCTGCTGTACTGTCACCCTGTCTCTAAGCTCACAAAACTGTTAACAGTTGACCCAAACTCCAGCTGGCAGCTTCATGCGTGATTGATTTTGCACCTCTGCCAGTACGAAACCTATTGTTTAGTGGTTCCCCCCTCATTGACATGTCGGTAACGGACGGTTATTTTGTGGCAATGAGGGAACCCAGTATCATTTTATTGGTTCGAACAAAACAACTGTAAATAGGAGCGGTACGCATGCTGAATCGCAAGGATTTAGTACTAAGTACTGCAGCTCAGTAACAATTCCCAGACCTTGTGCCAAGGGATTGATTAGGCAGTTTGCTGACAAATACAACAGGATGAAGCAACTAATCAAACCTAAGTGGAGTGCTTGCAAATCAGCATCCTGCTAAAACAGTGCATCAGTCTGTAAAAAATGTATTACAAGAAATCACTCCCCAGTGGGTTATCAAACCAAAACAGACATCCCACTTATTCATCTCAATTCAGTGGTTTGTATTTATTAATAATCAGAATCAGGACAGAAAACCTTGTGTGATTAAAATGTCGAGTCAAACTGCACTGCATTATTTGGTCACAGGAGCAATCCCATTACTGATTGTGGCCAGTGCACTCTCACTCACAGCCAGACCTTCTCAGGATCAGCATATAAAGATCAAGCTCAAGATGGGAAATATATATCACTCTTTGGGGCTAAAAGTGCGTGCATCTGTGAGTGTGTGTATGCCAATGCGTGCCTGTGCTTGCATGAGCCTGTCCGTGTGAGAACGTACGTGCTTTGGTGCTTGTGTGTGTGTGCACCTATGCATGAATGTGTGTGACAGTGTGCGTGAGTGAGTGTGCTTGTGGGTGAGTGTGCGCCTGAGCGCCTGTGGGTGTATGAGTGTGTGTATGTGAACGTGTGCCTGTGCGTGAGTGAGTATGTGCCTGTGCATAAGTGTGTGGGTGTGTGCATATGTGTGCCTGTGTGAACGTGTGCATATGTGTGCCTGTGTGAACGTGTGCCTGTGTGTTTGAGCGTGTGTGAGCATGTGCATGTGTGTGCTTGTGTGTGTATGAGAGAGTTTGTGTGTTTGTGTGCGTGTGTGTGAGAGAGAGAGAGAGAGAGTTTGTATTTGTGTGGGTCTGTTTGCGTGGGTGGAGAAGTACCACCAGCGCTGCTTCGGCAAGGTCCTGCAAATCCACTGGGAGGATAGACGAACCAATGTCAGTGGTCTCGCTCAGGCCAACATCCCCAGCATTGAAGCACTGACCACGCTCGACCAGCTCCGTTGGGCGACACGAGACTCCCTAAGCAAGCGCTCTACTCGAAGCTCCGATACGGCAAGCGGGCCCCAGGTGGGCAGAGGAAACGTTTCAAAGACACCCTCAAAGCTTCGTTGATAAAGTGCAACATCCCCATCGGCACCTGGGAATCCCTGGTCCAAGACTGCCCTAAGTGGAGGAAGAGCATTCGGGAGGGCGCTGAGCATCTCGAGTCTCGTCACCAAGAGCATGCGGAAATCAAGCACAGACAGCGGAAGGAGCGTGCGGCAAACTAGGCTTCCCACCCACCCTTTCCTTCAACCACTGTCTGCCCCACCTGTGACAGAGACTGTAATTCCCGCATTGGACTGTATAGCCTCCAGAGAACTCACTTTTAGAGTGGAAGCAAGTCTTCCTCGATCTTGAGGGACTGCCTATGATGATGATGATGGGGGTGTGTGAGTTTGTGTGCGGTCGTTTTATATACAGGTAACATTTATTCTGCGGGGCTATAAATTTTAAATCAATTGTGTTTTTTGATCAGCCAGATGCTTGACACAGACAGAAATTCGTCACCATGATGAAGAGTCTCTGAAACAAGCTACTGAGGAATCCACTCAAACAGAGTTTTTGTTTGCCCAGGTATGAGATATTACTGGAGTTTAACCAACAATGGCGCCAGGACTGAAGTTGGGAGAGAGAAATGCCATTTAACTATTCACAGCGCTGCAGAAATCTTTGATCCTACTGTTAATCAAAAAAACCTTCTTTCCTGATGGGCTGTCTCCAATTTAAATTCAGCATCAGGAGCCTGGGCTGTACTCAGGAGCAAACAAAGAGTTCCCATTTAATATGCTTTTGGAGCTGAGCACCTTCCTAGTACAGTGTAGTTGTTGCTCTGATTTTTAAATGCTGCTCCCATCAGCAGCCCAGGCTTCTATTGCCGAGTTTAAATCGGGTGCAAAGAGCTCCTGCCAACTGGTCCTGGTCTGTCCCATGCAAGGGATCTTGGAGGCTGCTTAGTCTATTTAAAAGTAACAGGACTTCAGAGCTTTGATTGCAGATTTACAATGTTTTGGTTAAAACTCTATTGGACTCAACATGCTTGCTACATGCCTAAGTCATACAGTTATGACAATCCTGATCTCCAAAACTGGTTAAAAATAAAGTTTTATTCTGAAATTGGTGGGAGGTGCAGAAAGCTGAAAAATAGAGTACCTTAATCAGCATAAGCAGGCAACGTGCATTATCCTGTGATTAGTTAGACAGTAATAATTGAACTGCAGGAGTTTTATTTACTGCTCCAAAGTGAATTTTTTATTGTGCTTCTTCTCAACATCTAGAAGTACTGTACCAAACATTCAAGAGAAGCTATTTGATGATGCACTGAAATGTTGGGAGGCCTTACTGCAGCAGTATCCAAGCTCTGTGCCTTCATAGGCCACTTAAGTGCATATTAATGTGTATCTATATCTCAGCCTGTTGAAGCCCAACAGATCTTGGTTCTTTCCAAATCTCCAGGACCACAAATCTCAAACAGGACCAGTAACAAGCAAGAAATTTAAGACAACCACTGGCCATAGTTTGGGAATCCCTGCCTCAAGAAGATTTGGATTTATATAGAGCCTTTCACGACTACCGGACGTCTCAAAGCGCTTTACAGCCAATGAAGTACTTTTGGAGTGCAGTCACTATTGTAATGTAGGAAACGCAGCAGCCAATTTGTGCACAGCAAGCTCCCACAGACAGCAATATAATAATGACTAGATAATCTGTTTTTTTTTTAGTTATGTTGATTGAGCGATAAATATTGACCAGGACACTGGGGATAACTCCACTGCTCTTCTTCGAAATAGGAATAATTTCTGACTGGAAATTTATTTGGGAACCATGATTAAAATTTTGTTTCGCAAGGCAAGTTAAAGAGACAACACTTACATGAAAGAAGGAAGAGGGGAAGGGAGGAAAATAACAACAAATTGTTGAGAGAGGTGAGAAAATACACACTAAAACAGGTAAGGAATCAGTCCCCTAATAAATCCATTTACATCTCAAATTCAGCTGCAAAAAGTCACGATATTCTTCGACAGTTAACGAGCACCAATCAGGCAACAAGGTCAATCTCAGCTGACTCACCTTTTTGATAAAATCATAGAATCGTACAGCACAAGAGGCCATTCGGCCCATCGTGTCTGTGCTGGTTCTTTGAAATTGATATCCAATTAGTCCCACTCCCCTGCCTTTCTCTATTGCCCTGTAAATGTTTCCCTTTCAAGTATATATCCTATTCCCTTTAAAAAGATCTGCTTCCACCAACCTTTCAGGCAGTGCATTCCAGATTATCATCAAGGCAGTCCCTCGAATGAAGATGACTTGCTTCCACAAGAGTTCACAGATGTTTCAATGAAGGGCCTGATGTTCCAGTCCTGAACTCCAATTGAAGGATGGAAGATGCCTGTGTGTGTGGATTTTTTTTAACGTGTGGTGACCTTGACAGAGCTCGGCCTTTATCCAGTGGCAAGGGTTGAACCAGGATGACTGGAGACCTGCTCACCTGCACGGACCTAGTGCGCACACATATCGCAGTGTGGGTAGGCCCGTGCTGCCCCTGGGTCTTCGGCTCTTCTGGGTCTCATACCCTCATTCGCCGCACCTTCACCCACAATGTTCCAGGGCCTGGCGCTCCAGCTCTATTTATAGGCCCGACCTGCGGTGGTGTTCTTACACAGGTCAGGGCGGCCCAGGATGTTCCAGGGCCCCGGCCTTTATTACAAAAGGATTGGAATATAAGAGTAAAGATGTCCTACCGCAACTATATAGAGCCCTGGCGAGACCGCACCCAAAGCACCAAGCACAGTCCTGATCTCCTTACCCAAGGAAGGATATACTTGCCCTAAAGGGAGTGCAACACAGGTTCACTAAACTGATTCTTGGGTTTGAGGGGGTGGGGGGCAGGGATTGTACTATGAGGAGAGATTGAGTAGACTAGGCCCACATTTCCTAGAGTTCAGAAAAACAACAATGATCTCATTGAAACGCATAACCGCTTTTATAAGGGGTTTGACAGAGTAGATGACGAGAGGCTGTCTCCCCTAGCTGGAGAGTCTAGAACCAGAGGTCACAATCTCAGAATAAGGGTCGGCCACCCAGGATTGAAATGCAGAGAAAACTCCTCACTCAAAGGGCCGCGAATCCCTGGAACTCTCTACCCCAGAGGAGGCTCAGTCGCTGAGCACATTCAAGACAGAGATCAACAGATTTCTGGATATCAAGAGAATCGAGGGAAATGGGGACAGTGCAGGAAGATGGAGCTGAGGCAGAAGATCAGCCATGATCTCATGGAATGGCAGAGCAGGCTCGAAGGGCCGAATGGCCCACTCCTGCTCCCATTTATTATGTTCCATTTACCACATGATTCTACATGCTACATAGAATGCCAAAAAACAAGTTTAATAAGAGCTGGACCTGCTTCGAAATGTGTGTGACATAGGACTCAAGCCAGGGATGTGGCGACTGTTTAGTGCGTTACCCAGTAGCTCATCACATAGTCCACAGACGGATATAAAGAGGTTTATACAACGACCATAACCAATCACCCCTCCAATTAGCAAGAAAGAATAGTCACGGTTTCCACATCTTTGATACTTCCACACCTTTCTCCCCTCTGCCCATTTTAAGTTGATGTCCTCCTCTCCACCGTCCCCACCCCACCAAGTTGTCCTGCCCTCTATTCACAACTCCTCCGATAGAGGCTGTCCATGAAGCCTCCACCAGTCATGTCAGCGGTAGTGTCCACCTTGAATATGAGAAAGCCTATATCCCCATGACTTTTAGTGGCACCACCATTGTCAAGTCTCTCAAAATTAACATCTGTGGGGTCGGGGGGGAAAATCTTCTGATCAGAAGCTGAATTGAAACAGCCATACCAGCACCGCAGTTACTAGAGCAGGGCCGAGGTTGGGTACTTTGACAAGTGGTTCACCTCCTGACCCTTCAAAGTCACTCCACCATCTACAAGGCTGAAATCAGGAAATCTTGCCACTTGCTTGGATGGTGCAGTCACAATACTCATAACAACTCAGTGTAAAAAAACAAATTCTTATCTTGCCTCTGGTTCTTTTGCCAATTATCTTAAATCTGTCCCCTCTGGTAAGGAAGTAGAGAAATGCTACTGTGAATTTTAAAAAGGAAAATGATATTCTAAATAACAAGATTACTGGTTGCAATATCACATCATTAGCAACTCTATAGCAGGTACAATTCTAGTGAAGACACACTGCTCTTCTAATATGCCGCACTCTTATTTCAAGATCATGCACACCACACTGTGTTCATTCATGGTACTGCCACTGTAATCTCAGCTTCTGGTAATAAAGCTGCAGATCCATGTCATGACAACTACTTGCACATTAAAGGAAATGAAAGACTTGCATTTATAGAATGCCTTTCATGACCAGGACATCCCAAAGCGCTTTACAGCCAATTAAGTACTTTTGAAGTCACTGTTGGTTGAGGAATAAATATTGGCCAGGACACCCGGGATAACTCCCCTGCTCTTCTTTAAAATAATGCCATGGGATCTTTTATGTCCACCGAAGAGGGCAGATGGGACCTCGGTTTAACGTCTCATCTGAAAGACACCTCCGACATTACTGCACTGGGACTGTCAGCTTCGCTTATGTGCTCAAGGAGTGAGACTTGAACCCACGACCTTCTGACTGAGGAAAGAATGCTACCCACTGAGCCATGCCTAGTATTTTCCTCATATCACTACTGACGACCATAATGAGGAAAATAGCTTTCACCCCAATAAGTACACAGCAGCCTTCAATTTTAAAAAGGAAAATAACTTAATGTACGGTGTATAAAATCAAACAGAGTTGTTGTAGTTATTTAAATCTGAGTGTCAGCTGACATTGTAAACTAATCCAGCTGAGCCCCCTGCAACAGACCAGGCTCACTACATGAAAAATAAAATTCTCTCTCATGCTATAAATTTGAGTCTTCCTCTCCTGATTTCACCCTGTCTCTCTTCCTGTCTGTCTGTCTGTGTGTGTCTCTCTCTCTCTCTCTCTTTCTCCCCGTCTGTTCCCCTCTCAGTCCGTCTGAGTCTCTCTCGGACGGTCCATCCATCTGTTTCTCTCTCTCCATCTGTTGTTCTTCCCATCTGCCTGTCTGTCTCTTGCTCTGCCTGCCTATCTGTCATCGCTCTGCCCACCTGCTTGTCTGTCTCTCGCTCTGCCTGCCTATCTGTTGTCGCTCTGCGCACCTGCCTGCCTGCCTGTCTGTGTCTGTCTCTCGCTCTGCCTGCCTATCTGTTATCGCTCTGCCCACCTGCCTGTCTGTGTCTGTCTCTCGCTCTGCCTGCCTATCTGTTGTCGCTCTGCCCACCTGCCTGCCTATCTGTGTCTGTCTCTCGCTCTGCCTGCCTATCTGTCGTCGCTCTGCCCACCTGCCGGTCTGTCTGTCTCTCGCTCTGCCTGTCTATCTGTCGTTGCTCTGCCCACCTGCCTGACTGTCTCTCGCTCTGCCTGCCTATCTGTCGTCGCTCTGCCCACCTGCCTGTCTGTCTGTCTCTCGCTCTGCCTGCCTATCTGTTGTCGCTCTGCCCACCTGCCTGCCTATCTGTGTCTGTCTCTCGCTCTGCCTGCCTATCTGTCGTCGCTCTGCCCACCTGCCTGTCTGTCTGTCTCTCGCTCTGCCTGCCTATCTGTCGTCGCTCTGCCCACCTGCCTGTCTGTCTGTCTGTCTCTCGCTCTGCCTGCCTATCTGTCGTCGCTCTGCCCACCTGCCTGTCTGTCTGTCTCTCGCTCTGCCTGCCTATCTGTTGTCGCTCTGCCCACCTGCCTGTCTGTCTGTCTGTCTCTCGCTCTGCCTGCCTATCTGTTGTCGCTCTGCCCACCTGCCTGCCTGTCTGTCTGTGTCTGTCTCTCGCTCTGCCTGCCTATCAGTCGTCGCTCTGCCCACCTGCTTGTCTGTCTGTCTCTCTCTCTCTTGCGCTCTGCCTGCCTGTCTCTCTCTCACTCTGCCCATCTGTGTCTCACTCTGCCCATCTATTTATCTCTCTCTCTCGCTCTGCACATCTGTCTATTTGTCTCTATCTCTTTCAAAGACCCAACTGGTCTAAGCTGACATATATGCTCCACATGAGCTACCTCCTACCCTACTTCATCTAACCCTATCAGCACATCCTGCTTTCCTTTTTCTCTCATGTGTTTATCTAGCTTCCCCCTAAATGCATCTATGCTATTCGCCTCAACCAGCCCTGGTGGGAGCGAGTTCCACGTTCTCACCACCCTATCTCTGTAATCTCTTCCAGCCCTATAATCTTCCAAGATATCTGCGCTTCTCTAATTCTGGTCTTAAGAGCATCCTGATTTAAATCACTCCACCATTGGCGGCCGTGCCTTCAGCTGCTAAGGCCTTAAGCTCTGGAATTCTCTCTACCTCTCTACCTCTCTACCTCTCTACCTCTCTACCTCTCTACCTCTCTACCTCTCTACCTCTCTACCTCTCTACCTCTCTACCTCTCTACCTCTCTATAAAACACTGGATTCTGGGGAGGTCCCAGCAGATTGGAAAACTGCAAATGTAACGCCCCTATTTAAAAAAGGAGGCAAACAAAAAGCAGGAAACTATAGACCAGTTAGCCTAACATCTGTGATTGGGAAATGTTGGAGTCCATTAGTAAAGAAGCAGCAGCAGGACATTTGGAAAAGCATAATTCAGTCAGGCAGAGTCAGCATGGATTTATGAAGGGGAAGTCACATTTGACAAATTTGCTGGAATTCTTTGAGGTTGTAACAAACAGGATGGATAAAGGGGAACCAGTGGATATGGTGTATTTGGACTTCCAGAAAGCATTTGACAAGGTGCCACATAAAAGGTTACTGCACAAGATAAAAGTTCACGGGGTTGGGGTAATATATGAGCATGGATAGAGGATTGGCTAACTAACAGAAAAGAGAGAGTCGGAATAAATGGTACATTCTCAGGTTGGCAATCAGTAACTAGTGGGGTGCCGCAGGGATCAGTGCTGGGACCCCAACTATTTACAATCTATATTAACGACTTGGATGAAGGGACCAAGTGTAATGTAGCCATGTTTGCTGATGATACAAAGATGGGAGGAAAAGAAATGCGTGAGGACACAAACAACCTGAAAAAGGACATCGTCGGGCTAAGTGAGTGGGCAAAAATTTGGCAGATGGAGTATAACGTTGGAAAGTGTGAGGTTATGCACGTTGGCAGAAAAAAATCAAAGAGCAAGTTATTATTTAAATGGAGAAAAATTGCAAAGTGCTGCAGTACAGCGGGAGTCCTGGTACATGTAACACAAAAGGTTAGTATACAGGTACAGCAAGTGATCAGGAAGGCCAACAGAATCTTGGCCTTTATTGCAAAAGGGATGGAATATAAAAGCAGGGAAGTCTTGCTACAATCATACGGGGTATTGGTGAGGCCACACCTGGAATATTGCATGCAGTTTTGGTTTCCATATTTAAGAAAGGACATACTTGCTTTGGAGGCAGTTCAGAGAAGGTTCACTAAGTTGATTCTGGTGATGAGGGGGTTGACTGATGAGGAAAGGTTGAGGAGGTTGGGCCTCTACTCATTGGAATTCAGAAGAATGAGAGGTGATCTTATCGAAACGTATAAGATTATGAGGGGGCTGACAAGGTGGATGCAGAGAGGATATTTCCACTGACGGGAGACTAGAACTAGGGAGCATAATCTTAGAATAAGGGGCTGCCCATTTAAAGCTGAGATGAGGAGGAATTTCTTCTCTCAGAGGATTGTAAATCTGTGGAATTCGCTGCTTCAGAGAGCTGTGGAAGCTGGGTCATTGAATAAATTTAAGACAAAGATAGATAGTTTCTTAACTGATAAGGGAATAAGGGGTTATGGGGAGCGGGCAGGGAAGTGGGCCTGAGTCCATGATCGGATCAGCCATGATTGTATTAAATGGCGGAGCAGACTTGAGGGGCCAATTGGCCTGCCCCTGCTCCTATTTCATATGTTCTTATGTACTTATGTCCCTAAAATCCACCTCTTTGACCAAGCTTTTGGTCATCTGCCCTAAAATTTCATGTGGCTCGATGTCAAATGTTGTTTTATAACACTCCTGTGAAGTGCCTTGGGATGTTTTGCTATGTGAAAGGCGCTATATAAATACAAGTTGCTGTAGTAAAAATGTTTCTCCTGAATTCCCAATTGGATTTATTATTGACTATCTTATATTTATGGTCTCCCCCACAAGTGGAAACATCTTCTCTATGTCTATCCTGTCAAACACCTTCATAATTTTAAAAACCTCTATTAGATCATCCCTCTTCTAGAGTAAAGAGTCCTAGCCTGTTCAGCTTTTCCTGATAAGTATATTCTCTCAGTTCTGGTATCAACCTTGTCTTTTTTGCATCTTCTCCAGTGCCTCTACATCCTTTTTAGAATGTGGAGACTAGAACTGTACACAGTACTCCAATTGTGGTCTGACCAAGGTTCGGTACAAGATTAACATAACTTCCCTGGTTTTCAATTCTATCCCTCTAGAAATTAACCCAAGTGCTTGATTTGCTTTTTTTATGGCCTCATTAACCTGCAACGTTATTTTTAGTGATTTGTGTACCTGTACCCCCAGATTTCTTTGGTCCATTACCCCATTTAGACTGATTACTGAAGCTGTATGTGGTCTCCTTATTCTTCCAACCAAAATGTAACACCTCACACTTATCTATATTGAAATTCATTTGCCAATTTCTTGTGCGTCCTGCAAGTTTATTAATGTCTTAATATATTTTGTCACAGTCCTCCACTGTATTAACTACATCCCCCAATTTGGGGGTGTTGGCAAATTTTGAAATTGTACTTCCTATTCCAGAGTCCAAATCGTTTATGGAAATTGTCAACAACAGTGATCCCAGCACCGATCCCTTTGGAACACCACTTACCACCTTTTGCCAGTCTGAGTAGCTATCCTTAACCCCTACTCTGTTTTCTGGTATGGCCAAGGTGCTATCCATTCTGCTACTTGTCCCATCTCCACAAGCTCTGACCTTAGTCATGAGTCTACATTGCAGTATCTTATTTGAAGGCCTTTTGAGAATTAAAATATATTACATCTACTGCATTACCCGTGTCTGCTCTTTCTGTTACTTCTTCAAAGAATTCAATAATGTTGGTCAAGCATGACCTTCCCTTTTGAATTGATCCAGACTTTAATAAGAACGTAGACTACCTAAAACCAGCAATAATAAACACTTTCAAAGACATCATTTTCAGGTTAAAAGTTAGCGGCTTTGCATGGGATCATGGCTCAGTTATACATAATTTTAAAAGACAAATTTAAATCTACAGAGATATGGATCTAGATATGGACTTCGACTCCATTAACTTCCCTAGTAGTTTACATTGATCACCCTTTGAGTAAAGAAATTTACCTTTCACCAATTTCAATTTATGTCCTTTGTTCTACCTTGAAGTTAATATTCTGTGGTATTGTATCTATGCCATTCAATACTTCATGTACCTCAGTGAAGCCTTCTTTCTGGACTCTTTTGTTTAACTTTAATCTTTCCTTGCAGTTCATTCCCTTTACACTTGTAATCATTCTTGTTCTCCTCACTGGCTCTCTGATTCCCCATTCCCATATCCTTCTAATATTTTTCTTTCTCAAAATTTTACCCACTTCCCTTTCAAAAGCTACCACGGATGCTGCTTTAATCATGGTGTCTCTATCCATGGCCTAATAATCCTCCCATAACACATCTCCTAGTATCTTTTTTTCTTTTGGTAAATATATGGCCATTAGTTACTGATTCACCAGCCTATGAAAACAGTTTTCCCCCGATCTACCTCATAAAAACCCTTCAATTTTGAACATCATTATCAGATTTCCTCTTAAACTTCATAGTTCCAATGAAAAGAGCTCCAATTTCTCAAGTAGCTCCAAATAACTAAAGCCTCTCATCCTTGATATAATATCAGTGAAACCCTTCTGTACCCTTGGCATGGTCTTGATTTCTATTTAAAGTAAGGTGCCCAACAGTGGACACAAGTGCAACCTAACCATCGGGTTAATTCTTTCAAATTCCTTCTAGTGATACGGAGAGGGAGGGGGACAGGGAGGAGAGAGGAAGAGGGTACAGATCACACACCACTGGGGTTTTGAGGTGCTCGCAGGTCTTCCAGCACTGGTTTTGAGTTTCTAAAAGATCACCACCAGCATTGAATTCAGTGTTTTATGATTGGTTCTTGAAACATCTGTATCACTGTCTTTTCACAGCTGTTGTGAATTAGAATGCTTACATTTTCTAACCATCAACAAAACATAGCACTAGACTAGAGATACTGCAACTAGTATGACCTGAGGAGATTTAAGATTTTTTTTAATTATGAAGAGTTTTAATGAGGCAAATAGGGAAAGGCTATTTCCTCTGGTTGCAAGTCAGTGACAAGGGGTCAATTCAAAATTGTCAGGGGAAGGAGAGGGGTTAGGATAAATGTCTTTATGCAATTAGTTGTTAGAGCTTTAAAGGTTTTGCTGTAAGTAGTTGAGGCAAAGAACACTCCATTTTTAATGGGAAGAACAGATGAAGTAGAGAAAGGCACAGGGGTATAGGAGAGAGACCAGTGGGGTTAGTTTGGGATTTCTGTAGCAAAGCGTAGGCACAGATACAATGGGCCAAATGGCTTCCTTCAGTTTTATAAACCTCCATGGTTGAAATCAGCTAAATCAGCATAGCCCAGGAATTGAGCCTGGTACTTTCCTGGACAGTAAATTTACCAACTGAAGTATAAGTAAAATAACTAATTTTAACGCAGTATTATTAACTTGAATTTACAAAGCAACTTATCACATCCCAAAGCGCATCCCAATCAATTACTTTTGAAGTGCAGTTGCTGCTGTCAAGTAGGCAAACTTTGCAGCTAATTTAGGCACAGCAAGATCCCACCAACAGTATAAAAATTGCCAAACAAACAGTTTTGGTGGCATTGGTAAAGGAAGTAATGTTAGGCAGAACACCAAGAGAACTCCACTACTCTTTGTCAAATAGTGCCACGAGATATTTTAAACCCACCTAATTAGGTGGGCAGGCCCTTAATTTAAAATTGTGAGCATCTCTCACGATGCAGCCCACACTCAGTAACGCACTGAAGTGTCAGCCTAGATTATGTACTGAAATCCTGCAACGGGGCTTGAACCCACAACCTTCTGACTCAAGAGGTGAGGGCGCTACCATCGGAGTCAAACTGACATTTCCATCTTTATAACATTACCAATAATAATTGGACATTTCAATGAGGCAGCACAGTACATTGAACCTTACTTAGTGTGTGATGTGTTTCAGGATAATTTTTCTGAAAGGATGTTAGAAATTCCTGTGGAAAAAGTAACAAAGTTTGGCCCTGGATAAATCCAGCGAAAATTGCTGGAAAGCTGAGCTGTGCAGGTATCAGCCGTGGCTCAGTCAGTATCACTCTTGCCTCGAAGTCAGGTGGTTGTCAGTTCAACTCCCACTCCAGAGACTTGAGCCCATAATCCAGGCTGACACTCTAGTGCAGTACTGAGGGAGTGCTGCATGGTCAGAGATGCCATCTTTCGGATGAGACATTAAACCGAGATCCCGTCTTTCCTCTCAGATTCCACAGGCACTATTCGAAGATCCTTTCATTCCAAGGACATCTTTTACTAGGACATTGTTTATTAATCCTGTCTCATTACACAGGACCAAATCCAAGATTGCCTGCCCCCTGGTTGGTTCTGTTACATACTGCTCAAGGAATCCATCCCTTATGAACTCTATGAACTCCTCCTCACCGGGGATAACTCTCCTGCTGTTCTTCTAAATTGTGCCATGGGATCTTTTACATCCATCTGAGAGAGCAGACAGAGTCTCAGTTTATTTTTAAAGTCTCAACCAAAAGACGGCACCTCCGACAGTACAGCACTCTCTCAGCACTGCACTGGAGTCTAGATTTATGTGCTCAAGCAGTTGGAGTGGGACTTGAACCCACAATCTTCTGACTCGGGGAATGTGCTACCCATTGAGCCACAGCTGACACATTATCACATGATTGTTTGTGGGAGCTTGCTGTGCACAAATTGGCTGTTACGTTTCCTATAATACAACAGTGACGACACTTCAAAAAGTACTGCACTGGCTGTAAGGCGCTTTGGGATGCCCTGATGTGGTGAAAGGCTCTATATTGATGCAAGACTTTCTGTGCATCACTCAGGGGGAATGAGGTCAAGTTTGGACGTGTTTGTGCAGAGGGGAGGGGTGGTGGGGAAGGGGGCAGACCCGTTAACTCACCGCCATCCAACTCCACGGTATAAGTGGGCAGCGTCTCCAGGGACAGCTTATAACTGTCGAACTTGGGGTCAATCAGGCACCGGTCGACTGTGAGCGAACAGTTTGCAGCCGCCATCACCGTTCCTTGCCGCGCATGCGCCGCCTGGGCATGCCGGGAGTTGTAGTTCTGCGGCTAGATTTTTAATTTATTATCTACATATCAATTATTTGAACGAATCAATGTTCATTGGCAAATATATTATGTGCATGTAATTGCGGCTTAATTTTGTGAAAAGTTTATGATCTTTGTCGTGCGGGTTAGAAATCGGGGGAAGATGTATGAGGACACCCCTTTGTTCCCGTTGTAAGTTACGCCGCTTTTGAATCAGAATTTAACATAATTCCTTTTCTTTATTTTCACTTTCTCGCTTTCTCTTGCAAGTTGTGTTTGACTAGCTCCAGTAATGGGTTATAAAACAGTTGCTAGCGCCGGGGAACGAGTTTGTGGGAAGCGTTTGTCCAGGGACGAGTGTTGCTGGGCGCCGGCTCCTGGGATCCGGTCTGAAGCACTCGCTTTGTTGTGAGGCCCAGGTGAGGCGGCGGCGGCGGCACTACTCCCAGCGCCGGGGCAGGGTCATACCCGCAGGGGAGGGCTTTATGGCGGGGCGGGGTGTGGTGGAAGAGCAGGAGGAGAAAAGGACACCCCTCCACGGTCTCTGAATTGTCAGACTGCTTGTCCCTCATCCAGTTCTGGATGAGCTGAAATGTTCTCCAATTGAATATTGGGAAGACCGAAGCCATTGTTTTTGGTCCCCACCATATACTCTGTTCCCCAGCCACTGACTCCATCCCTCTCCCTAACATCTGTTTGGGGCTGAACCAGACTATTTGCAACCTTGGTGTCATTTTTGACCCAGAAATGAGCTTCCAACCACATATCTGTAGCATAACTAAAACTGCCTATTTCCACTTCTGTAACATTGCCCATCTCTGCCCCAGCCTCAGCTCATCTGCTGTGACTCTTATCCATGCCTTTGTTACCTCCTAGACTTGTTCCAATGCATTCTACCCTACGGTGATCCAAAGCTCAGCTGCCCGTGTCCTAACTCGCACCAAGTCCCATTCACCCATCACCCCTGTGCTCGCTGACCTACATTGGCTCTTGGTTAAGCAACGCCTTTTTTTCAAAATTCTTGTCCATGATTTCATATCCCTACATTGCCTTGTCCCTCCCTATCTCTGTAATCTCCTTCAGCCCCACAAACCCCAGAGATGTCTGCACTCCTCTAATTCTGCCATCTTGAGCATCCCTGATTATAATCAGTCAATTATTGGTGGTCGTACCTTCAGTTGCCTTGACCCTAAGCTCTGGAATACCTTCCCTAAACCTCTCTGCCTCTCTACTTCACATTCCTCCTTTTAAGATGCTCCTTAAAACTTATCTCTTTGACCAAGCTTTTGATCATCTGCCCTAATTTCTCCTTATGTGGCTCGGTGTCAAATTTCCATCTTGTAATACTCCTGTGACATGCCTTGGGATGTTTTACTACATTAAAGGCACAATAATAATACAAGTTATTGTTGAAAGATGAAGGTGAGGGGGCAGACCTGTGGAAAGAGAAAAGAGAGGGGGCAGGAATGCAGAGGGGTGAACATGCCTGGGCAAAGTGCGGGGGAGCGGGCGGTATGCAGTGAACAGATGTGAAACAGGGATGCGCAGGATTGCACTTTAAGAAGGATGAGAAGGCCTTGGAGAGGGTGCAGAAAAGATTTACGAGAATGATTCCAAGAATGAGGGACTTAAGTTACGTAGATAGACTAGAGAAGCTGGGGTTGTTTTACTTGGAACAGAGAAGGTTGAGAGGAGATGTGAAAGAGGTATTCAAAATCAAGACCGAATCGATAAGAGAAACTCATTCAATTGGCGGAAGGGTCGAGAACCACTAAACACAGATTTAAGGTGATTGACAAAAGAACTAAAAGCGACATGAGGAAAAACTTTTTTAAGCAGTGAGTGGTTAGGATCTGGAATGCCCTGCACGAAAGGGTGGTGGAGGCAGACTCAATCATTTCAAAAGGGAATTGGATAAGTACCTGAAGGAAAAACATTTGCAGGGCTACAGAGAGAATGCAGGGGAATGGGACTAGCTGAAATGCTCTTGCAGAGAGCTGACACGGGCTGAATGGCCTTCTGTGCTGTAACCATTCTATGATTTTGGGATGAAGTCCTGGCTCAGTCACTGAATCTCCTCCCTTGACTTGACTGTACATTGGTTTTGAGAGCCAGGTTGCCAGAACTAGTTAGCTGCGGGTTAGCGCCCTGTCTTCGCTTTCTGCTGTAGAACTGCTTTTGAATATTTCCCCCCGTAAGTGCCCATATAGCACATGAAACAGTTTTCTGATGACTTTGTAATGGAAGGGAAAGATATGGGGAGGGGGTTGGTGTCGTTGCTTCGCTTTGAATTGTGGCTATAGACTCTTTACATCAAGATTCTCACTGGTACGGAGCTTCTATTCTTTCTGCCTCTTTATGCTGCCACTGTTAACAGAGGTCTTACTGCTATATATGGTTTTTCCTTGTCTTTGTTCTGCTAATGACTCTACCTTTTTTTCCTGAGTATAGGTGTGGGTGAGAGATGTCCCAGCCAGCAGTGCACTTTAGTTGAGTTATGTAAATCCTAACGTCAAGATGCAAGGCAGTGGCGTGGGGTGCCATTCAAACATTGACGAGCACTACAGTTAATCTGGTTGTAAAAATTCCTTAATGGCAGCCTCAATTGTAGTGCTACCTCAACACTCAGATGTTCAGAATAATCTAATTGAAAAATGTGATTTTGGTAGTTCAGTAGTGATGAAGGGACATTGAATGTTAATTACAGGGCTGTCTCCTGGATGGTTTGCAAAGTATGTTTGGAAAGAATGAACTACAGTCTTTTTTGATAAAAGTGAAGCTCCGTTCAGTTAGTTTTTATTTACAAATGATGATCTGTTAATTGAACTATAACTTAAGTGCAAGTTACTGCACTGCAAAATATCCTTACAGCCACTAGCAGTCACTTTTATATTACAACAATAGTCAGTGAATTAAAAGTACTTTGTTTAAAATCTCACAGCTGCAGCTTGTATTGATTGGTGTGAATGCAGCTCCTTTTCATTACATACTTGTCTTCCAACTGCAGTATGTATATGTAGGGAAGATTAGAGTTAGTTAATCAAGTCATTTACACTTATTTCCAGTCATTTTTATTCGAGATATATGTTGTAGTTTGTATTTTCCAACTCTGGCATTAAAAGTCGACTAACGCCAGAGTTGAGAGGTCACCGACCTCTGGGGAGGTGTAATCAGCAGAGCGAGGGCAGGGAAACCAACTTCAAAGGTACCCCCCTCCTGACAAAATGTTTAGAACATGGCCTTGTCATAACCAACACCTTGTTCCGTCAGAAAGGCAAATATAAGGCTTCATGGCAACACCCTCGCTCCAAGCACTGGCATCTACTAGTCTACGTCATTGTCCGAACGAGGGACTGCAAGGACGTACGCATCACCCGTGCTATGACGGGAGCTGATGACTGTTGGATGGACCACCGCCTAATCTGCTCTGTCATCACCATCAACGTAGCTCCAAAACAGCGATGGCAACAGAAACAATGCCGCAGGAAAATCAACGCAGAAGCACTCCAAGATCTTGCTAAGAAAGCCCTATTCAGCCAGTGCCTCACTGCTTATTTGACGACTCCCAGTGACCCAGAAACGCAGAGTGTCCACAGTGCTTGGTCTGCCCTTAAGGCCTCCATAATTAGCACCTGTGAAGAGATGCTCGGTCACTCGACCAGGAAACAGCAAGACTGGTTCGACGAGAACAATCAGGAAATACAGAAGTTAATAAGCCGCAAGCGCAAGGCATTCTTTAACTGGAAACCACAACACAACTAGAGAGCAAGAAAGCAGCTCTACAGACGCCTGAAGGCTCCAACAAATAACTCGCGACCTATAGAACAGATGGTGGATGGAGAAAGCGCAGGAGATCTAGCAACTAGCTGACCACCACGACGTGCGAGGATTCTTTAGCGCAGTCGAGACCACCTACGGCCCAAGCACTCAAGGTCATACTCCACTGCTGGCCAAGAATGGAGAGGTACTCATCAAGGACAGAGGCAGTCAGTGCCCAATGAAAGGAGTACTTCAAAGATTTCCTTAATCAAGACTCTGTCTTCGATGTGAGTGTCCTTGACTCCATCTCGCAGCATGGTACCCACCACCATCTCAGCACAGCCCCAGCCCGGCATGAGATAGAAAAGGCCATCCGACAACTGAAGTACAACAAGGCCTCAGGAGCAGATGGAATCCCCGCAAAAGCACTAAAACATGGCGGAGAAGCACTATTGGCATGAATACATGATCTCATTTCTCTTATCTGGAAGGAGTAGAGCATTCCAGGGGATCTCCGAGACGCCGTAATCGTGACCAGCTTCAAGAATGGTGACCAGTCCGATTGCGGTAATTACAGAAGAGATTTCCCTGCTGTGTGCCACAGGGAAAGTCCTCACAAGAATCCTCCTCAATCGCCCTGTCCCTGTGGCTGAAGAGCTCCTCCCAGAGTTGCAATGCGGATTCCGCCCACTAAGGGGCACAATGGGCAGGATCTTCCGCGCGGCAAATCCAAGAGCAATGCAGGGAACAGCACCAAACTCTACATCGCCTTCTTTGACCTCAAAGGCCTTCGACATTCAACCATGAGGGATTATGGAGCATCCTCCTCAAATTCGGCTTCCCCAGAAGTTTGTTGCCTGCTTCACGATGACATGCAAGCTGTGATCCTGACCAACGGATCCACCACAGACCCAATGCATGTTCGGATCGGGGTTAAGCAAGACTGTGTCATTGCACCAATACTCTTCTCGATCTCACTTGCTGCAATGCTCCATCTCACCCTCAGTAAGTTCCCTGCTGGAATGGAGCTAATCTACAGAACAAACGGGAAACTATTCAACCTACGCCGCCTCCAGGCCAGATCCAAGGTCGTCCCATCCTCTGTCATTGAATTACAGTACGCAGACGACATTTGCATCTGGGCACACTCGACACTTTCACTGAAGCCTTCGAGAGCATGGGCCTTACACTAAACATCCATAAGACAAAGGTCCTCTACCAACTTGCCCCTGCCACAGCAGTGCCCCCCAATTATCAAAATCCATGACGAGGCCTTGGACAACGTGGACCATTTTCCATACCTCGGGAGCCTACAGTCAACAAGGGCAGACATCGATGATGATGTCCAACACCGCTTTCAGTGTGCCAGTGCAGCCTTCGGTCACCTGAGGAAGAGAGTGTTTTGAAGATCAGGACCTCAAACCCGGCACCAAGCTCATGGACTATGTACAGATGGCACCTCAAAACACTGGAGAAGTACCACCAACGCTGCTTCTGCAAGATCCTGCAAATTCACTGGCAGATAGGGGCACCAATGTCCATGTTCTCGCTCAGGCCAACATCCCCAGCATCGAAGCATTGACCACGCTTAATCAGCTCCGTTGGACGGGCCACATCGTCCGCATGCCCGATACGAGACTCCAAAAACAAGCGCTCCACTCGGAGCTTCGATACGGCAAGCGAGCCCCAGGTAGGCAGAGGAAATTCTTCAAAGGCCCCCTCAAAGCCTCCTTGGAAAATGTGCAACATCCCCACTGACACTTGGGAATTCCTGGCCCAAGACCGGTCAAAGTGGAGGAAAAGCATTCGGGAAGGTGCCGAACACCTAGAATCTCTTCGCCGGGAGCAAGCTGAAGCCAAGTGTAGACAGCAGAAAGGGCGCATGGCAACCCAAGCACCCCACCCACCTTCAACCACCGTCTTCCCCACCTGTGACAGAAACCGTAGGTCCCGCATTGGACTCATCAATCACCCGAGAACTCATTTTAGTGTGGAAGCAAGTCATCCTCGACTCCGAGGGACTGCCTAAGAAGTAGTTTGTATAGGGAGGAGAAGGGTGTTGGAGATGTCAATTCTGAAGGTAACAAGCGTGGATATGGTTTTCCATGGCAGTCGGGGTAAGCTAGGGGAAGAGGTTAGTAATGTTACAGAATCTGAGGTAACCATCTTGGCGATTGCTGAAATATGGCATTTGAAATGCAGCTCGGGCTGGGGATTGTATAGCATCTGGTCTAGCCAAAGCAAGCAGCCTGGGGGAGGGGCTGATGTCGTGGGTGGTGGGGCCTATTGCTTTCCGTTTTATACCAAAATACTTCAAAACTGCACAGCCACCAGTCAGTCGCAGCCCCTCTCTTCTCTCTTCCCTCTGCTTGTTACTGTATCCAAAATACTACATGCCTGATGTAATATGGTGGTGTGGAATAATAATGCAAGAAAGCTAAAGGCCAACAATTACTTTAGAGTCCTAGAAACAGATTGGAAATATTTTTTTTTCCAAACACAGTATTTTGCTATTAACTCTCAGCTTTATTTCCAATCCCATGTACCAATCTGCCCATTCAAGACAGACATTTTTGTTTTGAACAAGAAACTGTAGTGTATACAATCTGAATGTGCTGGTCATCTCCAATGTGCTTGTGAAAAATGGCTTCACATAAAAGAGCCCTGTGCTTTATTAATGTCCGAAGTCCTTTGCCTTGTTCACGTCAGGCTTCTCTCATTTATCAGTTATATTCTCATCTGCTGTCCACACCCTGAATGTGAACCAATTGTGACATGTTCAAATGTGCTAAAAAGTCAGCTGATAGTTTTTGGGGGAATGCTGGCTGTAAAAACAAAAGGCCTCAGTTCCTTACATATTCATAAATGCTGATGGTTTTTATGCTGTTTTGGTTACTAGGTTTCTGAAATGAATAAAGACGCGCAACTCCGAGCAACTATAAACCAGAAATTGATAGAAACGGGCGAGCGAGAACGGTAAGACAGTTTCCATCTTGAATGCATTTTAGAATGACTAAATAATTAGGGCATCAAATCATTCTGGTCTCTTTTTTTTTTTTTTCCCACAGTCTGAAGGAGTTGCTCCGAGCAAAGCTCACTGAATGTGGATGGAAAGATCAGTTGAAAGCGCACTGTAAAGGTAAACTTTCATTGGGGAAGAGGACTGACCTCTTGTTGATGGAGACCTTTCAACTGCAACTTGGAACATATGAACTGGAGAGAAATGTACCATTTGGCACCAGGGCAAAAGTGACTGCAGGCTGATTGACCAAAGGATGAGGATTGAGATCGTTCACTGGTTTCTCATCATTTTCTGGGCATGGGGTTCTGATAGTCTGTTCATTTAAAAACACACACAGTTCAGCTTCAATGTAATTTGGGTGCAGCCTAAATGATTATCCTTAAATCTAACTGGATTATTTTTAATATAAAAGAATAAAGTGAGGCTGAAAAAAATAAACTTTAATTAGCTGGTGAAGGATGCAATATCCGATTAAATGTAGAACAATGAGGAATCCTAAAAAAAAATGTACCCATCGAGTTTGCGCCGGCTATTTCGTAGAGCAAACTGGGAAACTGGTTCTTTCTGAAAGAAAGGGAAGAGTCTGGGTTGGAACATTGGCGTTTTATCACTGTCTTGGTTTTAAATTCACCACAGGGATGAACGTCGTCCTTTTTGTCAGTTTTCTGAAATGTGCTTGGGCATCTTCAATTCTTTCCCTAGTGGGTGTAGGTTCACTTCACATTACACATCCACCCACATTTCAACTCTTAATTTGCAGTCACTATGAAAGGGATTTTAAGAACAGTTGGGGAAGGAATGGAGCACAGGACTAGGATCACCAGGGCACATTCCTTCAACTGCTTGCCCTGTTTCTGAGCACTAGTGCACGACACTGGTGGTCTTGGTATCGTGTGGTATCCAATGGTTCAGTTGAAGCCTCCTTCAACTGGTGAGCATTGCAGGACATAGTTTTATCAACATTGAGGATGAAATTGCTATATAATAAAACTATTATATTGCTGTAGAAATTGCTATATTTAGACAAAGGTCCTCCACCAGCCTGTCCTCGCCGCACCCCCCCACCCCAGTCATCAATATATCAATGCTTTTTAGTTGACTGTACTACCTGCATTGTTTTAGTGATGCCCTCCTCCCTGGGAGGAGCATCTGGAAATATTTGTCTCAGTCGCATTGAACTAGCATAATTAAACTGTCCAAGGACAACCCTAATAAAATGGGGCTACAGCTGTCAAGCAGTTACGTAAGCGCACACCTGCATGCTCCATGCAGTGACTGGGACATGGGGTCGATCTGAGTGAACTGAACTGATCAAATCATACAGCACAGAAGGAGGCCATTCGACCCATTGTGCTTGTCGACTCTTTGAAAAAGCTATCCAATTAGTGGCAGCTGGTTTAAAAGTGAGTTATTCTAGACCAGTGACAAATCCTAGATGTGCCAGCTCTGTGCTGTCCAGTGCCTCTCCTGCACATTGTGGTCTGGTGTGTGTGCATAGGTTTTAATGGGTGAAGTTCTGGGGACAAGTTTGTTGAACCAATTGTAGGAATTAATTGTTTGCATGCACTATTAAGTTCTGACTTTTTGTAACCGTTTAATGTATATAATCAATAATATTACAGTTTCTAATAATTTAAAGAAAATATGGAAAAGGATAATCTCAGATGATTTTAGAAACTGAAAAAGATAGAATAAAAATGGTAATGTTGCCCAATGATGTGAAGCAATTACCATTAACTCAAATCTCAAATGTTAAAATTTGAAGTTTTAAACTGAATATTTAGAGAGCTGGTTATAACTTAATTTTGATGTCAATATTTATATGTTCTGATTTTTAAATTTCTTCCACATCTCTTGAAGATGTGATTAGGGAAAAAGGATTGGAACATGTTACAGTTGACGATTTGGTGGCAGAAATTACTCCAAAAGGGAGAGGTATGTATATGTGGCCAATTCACTAAATATATTCAAAAAGGAGTTAGATGTAGTCCTTACTACTAGGGGGATCGAGGGGTATGGTGAGAAAGCAGGAATGGGGTACTGAAGTTGCATGTTCAGCCATGAACTCATTGGCTGTGCAGGCTCAAAGGGCCGAATGGCCTACTCCTGCACCTATTTTCTGTGTTTCTATGTTAACTTGTGTGGAGTATGCAATAGGAGGGCAACGATCCCCCTAAGGCGCATGGCTATGCATCAATCGAGAGATCCCACGCAGGTCGCTCAGAAGCTGTTGCCGCTGAAAGATACTGCGCACGCGTGGCCGTGCACAAAAAAAAATATTAGTTGGAACATTGCAGGAGAGTGGTAATAAATTTATCATCCTCAATTGTGAGCTAATCTACAGCACCAATTTCAGGTTTAGTCTTCTGTGGATTTGCTTTGGGATTCACTTATTGGAGCAGTTCCTATATGCAAGAAGAGAATTGAAGTGGCAGGTCTCCATGGGAGGCAAAAATGAACACAACTCTATTTGCTAATTAAAAGAGAATGTGGAAATGCTCAGCAGGTCAGGCAGCCTCTGTGGAGAGAGAAACAGTTACCGTTTCAGATCGATGACCTTTCATCAGAACTGGAAAATGTTAGAGATGGAACTCCAGCACAGAGGCAGGGAAAGGGGGAGGAACGAACAAAAGGGAAGATCTGTGATCGGGTGGAAGGCGGGAGCAATTAAATGACAAAAGTGTTGATGGTGCAAGGTGATTGAGATGGTAATGGGACAAGTAAAAAAACAAAAGATGGGTCTAGAGGTGTAAATAGGAATATCAGAATCATAAGCAACAGCTGCTGTCCAAGAAAATGGGGACAAAGGTTATGATCTGAAATTGTTAAATTTGTTGTTGAGTCCAGAAGGGCAATAGAAAGATGAGGTGCTGTTCCTCGAGCTTACCTTGAGCTTCATTGGAACAGTGTAAGAGGCTGAGACACAGTGCGGATTTTGTCCCCTATGGGGCACAACGGACATGATTTTTGCAGCGTGACGGCTACAGGAAAAATGCAGGGAACAGCGCCAGCCCTTACACATGGCTTTCTTCGACCTTACAAAGGCCTTTGACACTGAGGGTATATGGCGTGTCCTCCTCCGTTCGGATGCCCCCAAAAATTCGTCACTATCCTCCGCCTGCTCCACAATGACACGCAGGCCGTGATCCTTGCCAACGGATTCATCACAGACCCAATCCACATCTGGAACGGGGTCAAACAGGGCTGCGTCATCACTCCAACCCTCTTCTCAATCTTTCTCGCTGCCATGCTCCACCTCACAGTCAACAAGCTTCCCGCTGGAGTGGAACTAAACTACAGAACCAGTGGGAACCTGTTCAACCTTCGCTGTCTCCAGGCCAGGCCCAAGACCACCTCAACCTCTGTCATCGAGCTACAGTACGCGGGCGACACCTGCGTCTGCGCACCTACAGAGGCTGAACTCCAGGACATAGTCAATGTATTTACTGAGGCGTATGAAAGTATGGGCCTTACACTAAACATCCATAAGACAAAGGTCCTCCACCAGCCTGTCCTCGCTGCACAGCACTGTCCCCCAATCATCAAGATCCTCGGCGTGGCCCTGGACACTGTGGACCACTTCCCATATCTCGGGAGCCTCCTATTGACAAGAGCAGGTATCAACGACGAGATCCAACACCGCCTCCAGTGTAGCCTTTGGCCGCCTGAGGAAAAGAGTGTTTGAAGATCAGGCCTTCAAAACTGCCAACAAGCTCGTGGTCTACAGGGCTGTAGTAATACCCGCCCTCCTGTATGGCTCAGACATGGATCATGTACAGTAGACACCTTAAGTTGCTGGAGAAATATCACCAACCATGTCTCCAAGATTCTACACATCCCCTGGGAGGACAAGCACACCAACATCAGTGTCCTCGTCCAGGCTAACATCCCCAGCATTGAAGCACTGACCACACTCGATCAGCTCTGCTGGGCAGGCCACATAGTTCGCATGCCAGACACGAGACTCCCAAAGCAAGTGCTCCATGCGGAGCTCCTTCACAGCACATGAGCCAAAGGTGGGCAACAGAAACATTACAAGGACATCCTCAGAGCCTGCCTGATAAAGTGCAACATCCCCACTGACACCTGGGAGTCCCTGGCCAAAGACCGCCCTAAGTGGAGAAAGTGCATCCAGGAGGGTGCTGAGCACCTCCAGTCTCAACGCTGAGAGCATGCAGAAATCAAGCGCAGACAGCGGAAAGAGCGTGCGGCAAACCAGTCCCACCCACCCCTTCCCTCAACGACTATCTGTCCCACCTGTGACCGAATCTGTGGCTCTCGTATTGGACTGTTCAGCCACCAAAGAACTCACTTCAGGAGTGGAAGCAAGTCTTCCTTGATTCTGAGGGACTGCCTATGATAAGAGGCTGAAGACAGAGGTGGGAGTGGAGAATTAAAGTGACAAGCGACCAGAAGATCGGGATCATGCTTGCGGACTGAAGAGAGGTGTTCTGTAAAGCGGTCACCCAATCTGTGTTTAATCTCCAATGTAGAGGAGACCACATTGTGAGCAGCGAATACAGTATGCTAAATTGAAAGATTTAGCTGGAGGAGGATAAAGATAGGGAGGGTGAGGCCATGAAGGGATTCACAAATAAATTGCTGTTCACCTGGAAGTAGTGTTTGGGGACCTGGGCAGTGGGAAGAAAGGAGGTCAAAGGGCAGGTGTTTCATCCATTTCCTATAAAGCTAGTGAAATATTGGGTGAGGTAATACTTTATACTCGCTATGTTGTCCTTCTGCGTCAAACAAAAATGTAAATACTTCAGCTTTGTAAATTCAATTTGAAATGAAATGAATATGTCAGTAACAACAACAACTTGCATTTATGTAGCACTTTTTTAATGTAGGAAGAAAAGTCCCAAAGTGCTTCACAGAAGCCGAATCAGACCAAAGTGGATGCTGAGCCAAAAAACAAAATATCAAAGGGTGACCCAAAGCTCAATCAGTTTTTTGGGGAGGGAGGGAGGGAGGGAGGGAGGGAATATATTTTCCGGAGTTGGGGCAAGCTGCGAATGGTGAAGCGAAGAGGGGGAGGAACACAGTTCTGCAGGAGTTGCTGGGCTGGAGAAGGATAATGATGGGGAGAGGTGAGGTCATGAAGGCATTTAAACATGAGGATAAGAATTTTCAATGAAAGGCACTGAGAGCCAATGTAGGTCAGCAACAGCAAGGACAGGAGAGATTTTTGGGCAGGATATCATTCTAGTCAATTCCTACAGTAATAACAAACTAGTGTAATCATCCATTATTTTTCTCCAACCATAAATCCAAACAACATTTTAGTCTGCAATTTTCTGTTATCAAACTTGCCTATTCATTTTATTTGTCTTTTGAACTCTCCGTCTTAGTCTTCAAGGTAAATGATTTTGCTGTATATGTTTCTCAGATGTCCCAGCTCCATCTCCAAGAGAGTATAAAGAATGTGGTATAACTGTTCTGACAAAGGGACACAGACCCGAAACATTAACTCTTTCTCTCCACAGATGCTGCTTGACCTGCTGAGATTTCCAGCATTTTCTGTTTTTATTTCCGATTCCAGCATCTGGTGTGTGTGCGCGTGTGTGTACACATAAGCTAACTCGGCACTGGACGGGTAATTGTCACTGCAATTACTTTCCAGTTCGTTTTCAACAATTTGTTTGAATGGGGGAGTTTTTATTATTGCATCCATCCCAACCTCGAAGCCCAAGACTGGTTGTTGCCAGTTGCTGGATAAGAAGAAACTGGCCATACTCCACCCCTGTTGCAACTCTGGCCTTGCAGCTTGCTCCATTTATGCTCCAGATACTTAAGCAAATCGCTCCACTCCTTGGCCATATGAAAAATTTAATCCACTCAAAATCTGAATTGGTGCATTCTTCCTGTAAATATATATGTTGTGAAAGATTTAAATAATGTAGATATTTCAAATGTATGTACTTTTATAATGCAGACCAATATGATTCTGTGGGTGAATTTTAACTTGTTCAGTGCATTAGGCTAAATTTCTGGCTTTGTTTAAAAGATTCCATTGCATCTGTTCTTGATGCCTGCCTTTCTTTCAGCCCTAGTGCCAGACAGTGTGAAGAAGGAGCTTTTGCAAAGGATAAGGACCTTCCTTTCTCAGCATGCCAGTCTCTGAGTTTGGGATGACCAAATTACATTGCCATTTCTTTGACTTAATCCATGTTTTGAAACAGCAATCATCAGTGCACCAGTGCCCAGTTGAAGCTGCACATAGTTTTATTTTTGTGACAAACTTTTGTGACAATTTTTTGACAAGTTTTATTGTTTTATTTTTTACGTTCCTGAATGTGATTCACAAGCAGCTTTTCTATTCACTCCCTTCTGTCTTTTCCTTGGTATGTTAAATCTTTGCTTCAATAAAATGATTTTGAAATGATTATTGTCTTGATTTACTTGTTATGTGAAATGATTGTTTTTGTTCAAAAAGAACGGAAATATAGACTTGTACGTGCAGTTATCAGTATTCCAAACAGTTGTTGGAGAATGAAAATGTTTACAGTTGTCAAGATGTCACTGTCTGAAAATCCAGTTTACATTTCTTTAAGCCTGTGTGGAGCATGCCTTTTTGCTTTGTTGTTCTTGAGCATTTTGTATCTGTATTGTTTTGGGAGCAGCCACTGAGCTGTCTGTTTGGTTCACGGTCGAGCACTCTCCTCCTGAGTCAGATGGTCATGGGTTAAAACCTCTCTCCAGGACTTGAGCACATTAATGCAGTACTGAGTGCTGTATTGTCAAGGGTCATTTCATTTTAGATGAGAACTGTCTGCCTGCTTAAGTGGATGTAAAATATGCCATGGCTTCATTTGAAGAAAAGCAGGAGTGTTCTGGTGTCCTGGACAATATCCCTCAACCAACACCATCAAACACGTTAACTGGTCATTTATCTCATTACTGTTTGGGATCTTGCTGCGTGTAAAATGACTGTTGCATTTCCTACATTACAACAGTGATTATACTTCAAATACTTCATTGGCTGTGAAATGCATTGGTACATCCGGAGATCATGAAAAGGCGCTATATAATTACAAGTTTGTTCTTATTTCTTTAGAGAGGTTGTTAACCTTTTAGCATCTGATTGTAATTGGTTGGCAGAAACTGCATGGAAATCTGGAGGAATTGGCAAACTTGATGCTATGGGGGAACTTTCCTGTTCAATTTTTGAAATTGCGAAATTTGAGAAAGTTCTTTTGGGTTTTCCTATTTTTCTTAAATCCCTTTCTAGATTCAAGAGTCTTGCTGTAAGAAATGGGTGAACCATTCCTTCATGGGCTCACTTGCTGTGCCACAAGATATTGCATTAGTTTTTGTTGCTGTGTAATGGATGGAATTTGAAGCCTGCTGGGCCCTGAGGATATCTCTCTGCTGATGGTTTGAAAAATTAATTCCACATGCCTTAAATAATACACTAGTCCTGTATCCTAGAGGGCTTTGCCTGCAAAAGTGTGGGCACCTCATTTTATATATGAATAATAAATAGCCACAAAACTCTGGCAGAGCCTCTGTCAATAGTGTTTGTCTTGAATTCTGTACACAGTTGGAATACTGATCAGAACTATAGTGTACATTTTTTTATTCTTCAAAGCAGTTTTAGTGAAATTACCTTGTATAGTTCCACTGATCAAGAGTAAAGGAGTAACGATAAATCTGCATAAAATACTGATTCGGCCATAATTGGAGTCCTTTGTGAATTTTAGAGAACCCATTGTAGAAAGGAGATTTAAAGCCATAGGGCTCAATTTTCCCCAGTTATCTGTGCTGTTTTTTTTGGCCTAAATTAAAATATCCAAGTTTCCCCAACGTTTGTGCGCCAGGGTAACTCAGTTATAATATATTTAGGTTAGTTTTTTTCCGCGTCCTAAGGGACGTAACCTGATGTCTGCGTCAGTTTTTCACATTTATGCAAGTTTGGCCAACTTGTATTTCTCCTAGGATGACGTATGTGACCACTTCCAAAAAATCTTCAGGACACTTAAGAAAAACCAGCGCACTGTTTTTTAAAAAAAAAATCGGCATAGAAAGACGCCTTTATTTTTATGTGAAGTTTTTGAGGGAGTCAAGAACGCATTAAATATGCATCGTGAAGCTTAATTTTTTTCAAACTTGAAAGTAGAAGTCGAATGCAATTCTTTTAATTTTGGATTTTTTCGAAGTGCCACGCCACCACCAAACGTCTCCTCGCCAGGCTCGAGGGTCGGAGCGTCGGCCGGAAAGAATTGGTCACTTGCCCGGACACTGGCTAGGGGCTCAGCTTCAAAAGAAGGTGGGGGGGGGAGGGTTCGATGCCGAAGTGAAGGTATGAGAAGCCTTGCACTATGCAGCTGCATCGGAGGGTGGGGGGGTATTGGGTGTTGGCCGAGCCCCTATGTCCGGGCAAGGGAGCGATTCTAATGGCTGACCCTCGAGCCCAGTGAAGAAAAAAATCTAAAATTAAAGAATTGCATTAGACTTTGTTGCCCCAAATGTTCTCATTTGAATGCCTAGCTTCCCATTCTAAGCAAGCCTATTGCACATGCGCAGACCTGGTGTGGTTGACCTTTGGGGGAGAGAGAGAGAACAAAGAAGCTTTAACTCCTTGTCCTGTTTTGAATTTCTTGCAAAGGTACAATTTAATTATGGGGGCAATATTGACAATGCAATACCTCGTGCAAGCCTTCTGCGTGATGGTGCTGCGGAGGAGACAATTGATTCGACATCATCGCATGAGGAACCTCAGAACACATAGGATGATGGGTAGGAGGCTTTACCCATGTCGGCTATATTGAGACAGGCATTCATACCTGCACCCGAGTGATGCAGTCTGTGAAAAGGCTGCGATTCCACAAATAATTTGTAACTAAGATCTGCGAGTTAGTAAAAGCACATCTGCAACCGAGAAGTGTCACGAGAACTGCTTTGTTAGTTGAAGTGAAGGTTGCAGCTGCACTTTCATTCTATGCATCTGGATCATTCCAGGCCACAACTGGGGATGTGTGTGCCATTTTTCAACATGCAGCACATATCTGCATTCGGCGGGTGACTGCTGCACTATATTCCTGGAGGAATGACAACATAAAGTTCCTCATGACCGCCCAGGCAATGTGTGAAAGGACTGTGGGCTTCTCCAGGATTGCTGGCTTCCCAACGCTACAGGGCTGCATTGATTGTACCCACATTGCCTTGCGAGCACCTTTTTGGAGGATTCCGAGATGTACAGGAACAGAAAAGGCTTCCATTCTGTGAATGTGCAGCTTGTGTGATGACATGCATCGCATCACGTCAGTTGATGCGAGATATCCTGGGAGCACCCATGATGCATTCATCCTACGCGAGAGGGCTATATCTGCCATGTTTCAGCAGCAGTCAGAAGGCCAGAGCTGGCTGCTGGGAGACAAAGGGTTTGGCATCGCCACCTAGCTCATGACGCCCCTACGCGTAACCCGGACGGAAGCTGACTGGGAATACAACATGTCGCACATTGCGATGCGCAGCATAATAGAGAGGAGCATTGGCATCTTGAAACAGTGTTTCCCATGCCTGGACCATTCCGGAGGCTAC
The DNA here is from genome assembly GCF_044704955.1 of Pristiophorus japonicus. NCBI lineage: Eukaryota > Metazoa > Chordata > Chondrichthyes > Pristiophoridae > Pristiophorus > Pristiophorus japonicus. Next base: position 329,685,510 of record NC_091977.1, read on the forward strand.
TTGCAATACTCCCCTGAGATTGTCGATCAGTTCACTGTTGTGTGCTACATGCTGCATAACTTGGCCATCATGAGGCAGCAGCTGCTGCGAGTAGAAGACCCACGTGAGGTGAGAATGGCTGATGAGGAGGAAGATGCAGATGACAAGGAGCAGGATGAGGAAGCCATGCAACTACCTGAACCCGGGGCACGACGGCGGCGGAGGAGGGCGGGCCGGCGTGCCCCTTTAACGATTGCTCGAGCCTTGCGCCAGCAGCTCATCCGTGAACGCTTTGCTGCCTGAAGGCTCAGCAGCAACTATTGCAAATGGGCCATGTTTACTGTTTGGACCTGCTCTGTATTGTGTTGTGTTACATAAGAACATAAGAAATAGGAGCAGGAGTAGGCCGCCTGGCCCCTCGAGTCTGCTCTGCCATTTAATAAGATCATGGCTGATCTGATCATGGACTCAGCTCCATTTCCCTGTCCGCTCCCCATACCCTTTATTCCCTTATTGCTCAAAAATCTGTCTATCTCTGCCTTAAATATATTCACTCTACACAGCTCTCTGGGGCAGAGAATTCCATAGATTTTCAACCCTCTGAGAGAAGAAATTCCTCCACATCTCAGTTTTAAATGGGTAGTCTCAGAATAAGGGGCTATGTCCCCTAGTTTTAGTTTCCTCTATGTGGAAATATCCTCTCTGCATCTACCTTGTCGAGCCCCCTCATTATCTTATATGTTTCGATAAGATCACCTCTTATTCTTCTGAACTTCAATGTGTATAGGCTCAACCTATCTTAAATCAACCCCCTCATCTCCAGAATCAACCTAATGAACCTTCTCTGAACAGCCTCCAATGCAAGTATATCCTTCCTTAAATCATCATAGGCAGTCCCTCGAAATCGAGGAAGACTTGCTTCCACTCTAAAAGTGATTTCTTAGAACAGTCCAACATGGGAATTACAGTCTCTGTCACAGGTGGGACAGACAGTCGTTGAAGGAAAGGGTGGGTGGGACTGGTTTGCTGCATACTCCTTCTGCTGCCTGCGCTTGTTTTCTGCATGCTCTCGGTGACGAGACTCTAGGTGCTCAGCGCCTCCACTTAGGGCGGTCTTTGGCCGGGGACTCCCAGATGTCAGTGGGGATGTTGCATTGTATCAAGGAAACTTTGAGGGTGTCCTTGAAATGTTGAAACGATTCTTAAATATGGAGACCAAAACTGTACGCAGTACTCTAGATGTGGCCTCAGCAATACCCTGTACAGTTGTAGCAGAACTTATCTGCTTTTATACTCTCTCCCCCTTGTAATAAAGGCCAACATTCCATTGGCCTTCCTGATTACTTGCTGTACCTGCATACCAACTTTTTGTGTTTCATGTATAAGGACCCCAGGTCCCTCTGTACTGCAGCACTTGCAATTTTTCTCCACTTAAATTATAATTTGCTTTTCTGTTTTTTCTGCCAAAGTGGAGAACCTCACATTTACCCACATTATACTCCCATCTGCCAAATTTTTGCCCACTCACTTAGCTTGCCTATATCCCTTTGCAGATTTTTTGTGAACTCACAATTTGCTTTCCCACCCATCTTTATATCATCAGCAAACTTGACTACATTACACTCGGTCCCGTCATCCAAGTCATTAATATAATGTTGGCCTTTATTGCAAGGGCGATAGAGTATAAAAGCAGAGAAGTCCCGCTACAACTGTACAGGGTATTGGTGAGGCCACACCTAGAGTACTGCGTACAGTTTTGGTCTCCTTATTTAAGGAGGGATATACTTGCATTGGAGGCAGTTCAGAGAAGGTTCACGAGGTTGATTCCGGAGATGAGGGGGTTGGCTATGAAGAAATGTTGAGTAGGTTAGGCCGGTACTAATTGGAGTTTAGAGAAATAAGAGGTGATCTTATTGAAACATGTAAGATACTGAGGGGACTCGACAAGGTAGATGCAGAGAGGATGTTTCCCCTCGAGGGGGAATCTAGAACTAGGGGGCATAGTTTCAGAATAAGGGGTCGCCCATTTAGAACGGAGATGTTGAGAATATAGATTGTAAATAGTTGAGGACCCAGCACCGATCCCTGCGGCACTCCATTAGTCACTGTTTGCCAACTGGAAAATGACCCATTTATCCCGACTCTCTGGTTTCTGTCAATCCTCCATCCATACTAATATATTACCCCCTACCGCATGAACTTTTATCTTGTGCCGTAACCTTTTATGTGGCATCTTATCGAATGCCTTCTGGAAATCCAAATACACCACATCCACTGGTTCCCCCTATCCACCTTGCTCGTTACATCCTCAAAGAACTCCAGCAAATTTAAGCAAATAAAACTATGCTGACTCTTGTTTGATTGAATCATGCTTTTCCAAATGTCCCGCTACTACTTCCTTAATAATGGACTCCAGCATTTTCCCAATGACAGATGTTAGGCTAACTGGTCTCTAGTTTCCTGCTTTTTTTCTACCTCCTTTTTTAAATAGGACCTCCCCAGAATCCAGGGAATTTTGGTAAATTAAAACCAATGTATCCACTATCTCTGCAGCCACTTCTTTTAAGACCTTGGGATGTAAGCCATCAGGTCCAGGTGACTTGTCCGCCTTTAGTCCCATTATTTTACCTAGTACTACTTCATTAGTGATAGTGATTGTATTGAGTTCCTCGCTCCCTGTAGCCCCTTGATTGTAAACTATTGGGATGTTTTTAGTGTCTTCTATCGTGAAGACCGATACAAAATATTTGTTCAACGTCTCTGCCATTTCCCTGTTCTCCATTATTGGCTTGGAAATTCCGCTTTTTCCTTCCCGCGGGCGTTCGATTAGATTTTAGAGAAAAAATGCGCACCTACCTGAAGCTGCTGCACCTGCTCGACTTCCCGATCCACAGGCCTCCTCTTCCTGCACATCGCAGCGCGTGCACGTCGGGACATACGCAGGCCTGGAGCTGAAGTCACATGGCTCTGGGCAGCCAGTCAGGTATAGTATATTCTCATTCATAGTAATAGGAGTTTCGTAAGTCTACTATTACTATGAATGAGAAACCCCTCCCCAACACGCAAAACAATAATAAAATATAGAAAATATATGCTACATATTTAAGATTCATTTAAATTATAGTTATTAATGTCTTATTAAAAAAATAGGGAATTTTCTTTAATAAGTTTTTTTAATTATGCCTTCAAATAAACTGACTGTCGTGGGGAGGGTTTTTAAACAATAAAATATATTTTAATAACTTTATTTTAATGTTTTTGTGTGTTTTAAAACACTTGCACCTGTAAAAGTAGGCTATGTGCCTGTTTTTTCAGGCGCAAGATTTTTGAGGACATTTGGGCAAGATATGTGTAAATATCGCAATCTAGCCTGTACAACAGTCCACGCTCCCCATCTGGCTACGATCTGTCAAGCTCCAGCTTGACCGATTGGAAAAGCCGGTTTTCAGCGCATGCGCATTGCGCGCTGAAAACTGACTTTTCCGATGCCTTCCCGGGTCCGTAGAAACTTCGTACGGGCCCAGGGACATCAGAATTTCTACCCCATTAAGTCCCCAGTCTCATCCTCTAGGGGACCAACATTTACTTTAGCCACTCTTTTCCTTTTTATGTACCTGTAGAAACTCTTACCATCTGTTTTTATATTTCGTGTTAGTCTACTTTCATAATCTATCTTCCGTCTCTTTTTCATTTTTTTCGTCATTCTTTGCTGGCTTTTAAAAGTTTCCCAATCCTCTGGCCGCCCATTAGTCTTGGCCACATTGTATGTTTTTGTTTTCAATTTGATACCAGCCCTTATTTCCTTAGTTAGCCACGGATGCTTATCCCTTCTCTTACAGTCTTTAAATGGAAATGATTCAGTTATAATTTAAAATGTATTGTATTCAAAAGTTTAACACTTGTTTGTACTTAACTTTAATACAAGAATATTTTTATCTAACTTTAAAGTTTTCAGTTAAGGTCGCTTACAAACTCTTAAACTTGTAAATTTACATAACTTACAAAAAAACTTTTAAGTTGAGAACAGTTACAACAGTAATAACAATAATAATAACAGCAGCAGCAAAGAATGGCTGCACCCATCTCTCCTTCACCTTATTCTAAGACTGCCTGTTGCGCTTGGTCTTGTTGACTCCACTCCTGCCCGCAGGCAGTGGCACAGTGTTTCTCGAGTTGGTAGCAAGCTTATTCTTTCAAACATCTCAGATAATGTGCATTTCTTGTTCGGCGGGAGGGGCAGGCTGTAATGTGGAAGGCCTGGTTTAGGGCATGTCAGAGGCTGGTCCAGGGATTGGAGTGAGAGTGGCAGTTGATTCTGTCAATGGGCGCGAGGTCTGGGCATGTTCCCTTATTGCAGCAGCTACCTGCAATATTCCCTCCCTCATGTGCACTGACAGTGTATCAACCACCTGCAACATTCCCTCCCTCATGTGCCCGGACAGTGTTCCCATTTCTCGTGAAAGTGCTGTTACTTCTCCGGACAGTCCCGATACCTCATCACCCACCCCATTGATGGTGTCCACGAGTAATCGTGTAAGATCAATGCTCTCCACACTCATTGCCATCATCTGAACCACATCTGTTAGATCCTGCACCTCAGGAGAGCGCTGTCGAGCTCTCCTTCCCCTCCTCACCCTAGGTATGTCTCGCTGCATCGCACAGGGACCCGCAGCCTCGGACGGTGGGGCCTCAGGTGTGCTTCGTTGCACACCACTGGAATCCCCAGCTTCGGACTGTGAGAAACCACGGAATGTCCTAAGACTCGTACCACTCAGGAAAGGGCCCGGCATCTCAATGGGCGGCACCTGCACCTCCTCCAGAGTGAGTACAACAGTGGGGGCTTCATCCATCACCTCTCTCTGCCCCTCACCCCTCATCCCCTTGCCCTTGGTCTGGAAGGTGGGATTGGAAGATGTTCTCCTCTTCAGGCTCGTCCACTTCTGAATCTTCTGCTGCATCGGCTTCAGCCTCGTCAGGGTTGGCCTCAAGTTCTGCAAAATATAACAGAACAGACAAATGGTTAGCAGCAGAGGAGGGAGCAGGGTGGCATAAGTAGGCTCACACAGCGCAAGCAGAAGGCTGATTTGAAGGACTACGATGACTGATAGCACATTGCATTCATAGGCAGTCCCTCGGAATTGAGGAAGACTTGCTTCCATTCCTAAAGTGAGTTCTTTTGGTGACTGAACAGTCCAACACGAGAGTCACAGGTGGGACAGATATTAGTCGGGGGAAGGGGGGGTGGCACTGATTTACCACACGCTCCTTCCGCTGCCTGCGCCTGACCTCTTCACGCTCTAACCAAAACGTAGTTGATGGCGACAACCCCATGAACCAAAGCATGGCTAGCCCGCACAGTACTTAACATTTAGCAAAGCCAGAATGTGGAATTTGCAGGATTTACCCTCTCCCTCGAGTGCGGGCCCAGCTTGTGCAGTGGTGGTTGCTTTTCTCCAGGCAGGACCCATCAAAGAAGCGACCCTTTCTTCCAAGGGTGTCAGTGGGTGAAGATTTGCCAGGCCTCTTCCTGTTCGAGTTCTTTCCCTTTTGTTGTGTGCCACTTTCCTCTGCAAAGCTGAAAATATAACTTTTTAGAGAGGGTGACTTTCTGCTGGGTGGGACATATACAGACGGTCACATTTAGAATTGCAATTCCAGTGAATAAATGAAAATATTACTTACACTAACTACTTGACCAAGGTCCTGCCACTTCTTTTTGCACTGGCCTCCAGACCTTGGGGTGATCACCATTGCACAGTAATCTTCTGCAAGTTGGTTCCAGCGTTTCTTCTTTTCTTTTGGTGAAACTTTTATGTGATCTCTGCTGGTGTCCAGCTCATGCCATCTGGCCTCAATAACAGTAATCAGGGCCTCTACTTCATCCTGTGAGAAATTCTTGGACCTTGAGCCGTGTTGCATATTTTATTGCAGCTCCGATTTTTCCAATGAGAATGAAAGTTCTCACACATAACTGGCTCTTTAAAAATGACCGAATGCAGACTGGGAGCTGTACTGGGCATACAGTCACGTCGAAAACGTCCTTTTTTTTTTGCACCTACGCAGAAGGGAGGACACCAGTTTTTTTGGCGCGGACATTAGGTTCCACCCCCTGAAACTAAAGGACAGGCTGCGCGGTGCCAATTTCAAAAAATGGAACGGGGAAACTTGCTAGTTATTTTTTTGGAATAGTCGGGGCCAAAAAAACAAGCGTAACTCTTGCAATACGCAAAAAAACTGTATTGGGGAAAATTGAGCCCATAGAGAGTACAATATAGATTCATCAAGATAATAGTGATGGCAAGCTATTGTGAGAAACTTGAGATATTGACCATCAAGGGGTTCATATGATAAAAAGCGTGAAATTTATGTAGCTTATAATTTAAATGTGTTGACATTAAATTTGCAAATTTTTAGAAATATGTATATTAATCTAAGCATTAAAAAAGCAAAACCTCACTCTCAGGACAAATTATTCAATCAGGCACCCGATTCAAGGCACTCCTGACTCTCTAGCCATCTGACTTAAAAATTGGGATCAAATGAAGTACAGTGACATCACTAGCGACTCTGATCTGCATTGTTAGTGAGCGAGGCACTGCCGGAAGCGGAGTCGCAATTCCAGGCCTACAAAATACACTCAGGAGTTTTGCGAGAATTTTATTTAGCTCTGAGTTAATTTTTTTCTTTGCTAGTACCTAATTTCACAGCTACGGACAGACAGCATTCAAAGACACTGAAGCAGTCAGGCTGATACAGGGACTGAAGGATGAACAATTGTAATGCAAGCTTGGTGAGTAATCAAGAGTTGATTTTTAGGAGAACATACAGTCAACTTATAAAGAATATTGTTGCAAAGTTATTTTGCACTTTAAAAACTGACAAGCAGAAATCCCACAAGGCATAACTAGCACGCATTTTAACTACCTACTGATGGTCTTTCCCAAACCCCATCAGCTCTTTGTGGATGTAGTTTAATTTTTTGAAGTGCCAGTAGTCCCCCTTGTGGTCACTGTTTTATGCTTCAAAACAAAAAAAATGTAGAAGGTAAGAGATAATTAACTGAGACAGGAGGTTGAAAAATTGTTTCTTTGGGGAAGGTTCCAGGCACCTCTAGACACCAGGCAACTGGGTGAAAGAGATGGACCTGTACTAGCATGGGTATCACTGGTCCTGTGTAAATGAGGTGCCTTCCCACTGATTCATCATACTGTGGATGGGTTAACAAGAGTGGGCACTGGCAGACATATCCTAGCATAACTGCCGGGTTCATGGTCCCTGGATTTTCAAGCCCATTATATATCTTTTAAACCATTGATTTCTACAGCCAATTAGTTGAGTTCCTTCCTTCCTGTTGTCGAATTAATTCGATTTTATTTTTTCAATACATTCTCTGAATTTGTCAAGGCAGGCTTTTATGGTCCACTCTAACTGCACTGAAGAGATGGTGGTGGGCCTTCTTGAACTATTCTTTGTAGTGATTTGATACGACTAAGTAGCTTGGTAGGCCACTTCAAAGGGCAGCTAAGAGTCAACCACTTTGGTGTTGAACTGGAATCACATGTAGACCCAGACCAGGTATTAACGACAGGTATCCTTCTCTAAAGCTGGGTTTGTGTGACAATCCAACAGCTTCATGGTCACTTTAATTGGTACCAGTTTTTATTTCCAGACTTTTTCATAGAATCATATAGCACAGAAGGATGTCATTGGGCCCATTGTGCCTATGCTGGCTCTGTGAAAGTACTATCGAATTAGTCCCACTCCCCTGCTCTTTCCTCACAGTTTGCAAATGTTTCCTTTAAAAGTATTTATCCAATTCCCTTTTGAAAGTTACTATTAAATTTACTTTCACCGCCCTTTCAGGCTGCATTCCAGATCATAACAACTTGCTGAGTTTATATAATAAAAATTCTACTCGTGTCCTCTTTTGTTCTTTTGCCAATTACCTTAAATCTGTGTCCTCTGGTTACTAGCCTTCTTGCCAGTGAAAACCATTTCCCCTTATTTACTCATCAGTTTTTTACAACTGAATTCAAATACTCTAACTGGCATGGGATTTGAACTCACATTCTCTACATTATTAGTCTAGGCCTGTAGATTACTCGTCCAGTAGCATAACCACAACACTCTGTACCCCATACTGTTTTAAACAGACCTGTCTCTCTTCCATCTGGTACAGAAAGTGTTTGTTCACAATTAACAGTCTGTTCAGAGGTCACGAGCTCTTTGGTAGATTTTCACTCTTGTCCTTGTTAATTAAATTTCTTAACTCTTTAGTGATGGATTATTCCTGTTCTTCACTGATCAATTAATTTTGACAGTAATTCCAAATTCTCCCATTCAAATTTCTCAACAAATGGTGCATTTTTCCAAGTGGGAAAGTAGAATGGTTGTTCTTGAATTCCTTGTGCATTCAGCACAGTGTGAATAAAATCTGTTCTGGACAGATTGTCTGGGGGAAAAAATGACTTGTAGTGATAAGTGCTGTTTACTGCAACATGGTGCTCTCGGCTTTTCCTCACAGATCTTCAAAAGTGTTGATGCAGATTCGATGTTGATTTGTTATTTCTGACGTTGAGTTATTTGTCTTCTTCACCCTAACACAGGGGCTATTTCTTTCCTGAGAATGGAAGTGCTCACATCACAGAGTTGTCAGTTCAATACAGACTTTCCTCACTTCCCCCATTTTGATCTTTTAAAAAATGTTGTTGACCGAAGAGATCTGGTTTTCAAATTCACTCCTTAGATTTCCTCATGGTCAAATGACCATTTATTCAGACGTTGAACAACTTGAGTTGAAAAAAGCCATTGAGCCCGAATTTGTTGGAGCGGGGCATCTTGCAGCATGCCCTGTTAGATTTTTATCCTCCCCCTTCAGATTGAAATTGTTATGCTGCAAATTGCTGTCAGGGCGAACTGATAGCAGGACATCTGGGACCTTAAACATTCTCTCCCTCCACAATCAGTGCACCGTAGCTGCTGTGTGTGTCATCTACGAGATGCATTACAGCAACTCACCAAGGCTTCTTCAAAAGCACCTCCCAAACCCTCAACCTCTACCACCTAGAAGGACAAGGGCAGCAGGCGCATGGGACCTGCAAGATCCCCTCCATGTCACCCACCATCCTGACTTGGAAATATATCACCGTTCCTATATAGTCACTGGGTCAAAATGTTTCAGAATTCATCTGTCTGTATCCCTTTGCAGGCTCTTTGTGTCTTCCTCGCAGCTTACTTTCCCACCTAGCTTTGTATTATCAGCAAACTTGGATACATTGCACTCGATCCATTCATCTAATATAGATTGTGAATAGCTGAGGCCCCACCACTGATCCTTGCAGCACCCCACTAATTATAGCCTGCCAACTGTAAAATGACCCGTTTATCTGTACTCTGTTTTCTGTCCATTAACCAATCCTCTATCCATTAAAAGGGTCCTTAGGCTGTTCAGTACCAGCCCGAACATTTTGCAGTGATTGTAATTTGTTTTAACAGCACAAATGCAACAATTTCTTAAAATTCATGGAGAGGTTGAGGGCGAGCTTCCATTTTCAGCAGACTAATGGCTGAGCACGCAAATTGTCCAGCAACTTGCAATTTGTAATTCACGTCATATCTCTTCCTCGCTATAAATTGCTAGGTTATTTGCACAGTAATAATGGCAAGTGCCATTAAAGTTAGGATAAATGTCCACAAGAGATTGTGCAAAAGCAAATGGCGTGTTTCCGAGGTTGTTAATCTTTATCCCCACAAGTATATCCCCAAATCAAATACACATCTAAAATAACTTGTGTAATAATAAAAACCCAAAACATTTTGAGAGAACTAGCTCTAATATAATGCAACTAAACCTGTAGATCTCAAACATGCCTATTGAGAAATGTATTGGGTCTGCTGGTGGTCTGGAGAAGTAGTTACACAAGAATTTCTGGCTTCAGCTCATCTGCATGCCCATTGGAATAACCCCGTGTAAAACAGGTGCATTTGCTGCACTGCATGGAAACTGGAGTGCAGCCTTTAAAATGACCATTCAGCCTGCACACTTCAGCAGCAGACTGGGGATCAACAAGGTAATGAAGGAAATAAAAACAGAAACTGCTGGAAATACTCAGCAGGTCAGGCAGCAGCTGTGGAGAGAGAAACAGTTCATGTTTCAGTCGATGACCTTTCATCACAAGTGGTAAGAAAGGAGGGCAGAACATGGGGGAAATCATTATTCATGGGATCAGGGAATGGGTTTTATCACCTAGAAGTCATCCATTGATCTGATTTTCTTTTCTGAGGAGGTCTGGGAGTGCCAAATTTTGCAACATAAAGGCATTATCGCAATCACCAGCATATCGGCTGTTGAGATTTTGGATCCCTCTGTGTGTTGTTTTAGACAATCTGCACATTGAGGGAATGGAAGCCCCTCCTGTTGAAGAGATTTTCTGTGGGAACCACGTGAATCAATGTGGACGCCATCGATTGCACTTTGGACCTTAGACCTTGGCAAAGCCAACAACCCTGTAAGGGTGGCAGCCCTATCTCACTGCTGCCTCGCTGTGATGCCACAGGTGATGAATTCTCCAGCTCTACAGTAAAGTGTCGGTGGCCTGATAAATGCATGTCTGTACACAGTCAGCCTGGCTGATATTGCAAGGATTGTTCGTGGCTGTCTGAAATTATTCTGTGCCATAAAAGTTGAGTGTGGTGGTCACCTTCATAGTTATACAGAGACCAGTGTGGGCAGATGAGAGTGGCTGCAGGACCTCCTACAGTAGGTAACACAGCTGCCCTAATGCCTCTTTGGTAAAGTGCTCTCTTCTGATGCCCAACTTCTCAACATGGACTGTGCTGCCTGAATAATCTCTGGAGGGAGAGTCATATCTGCTGGGGGGGCTATCCTTTTCAAATGCTGCATGAGTTTCCTTTGTCCATCCTGTGTCCTCCTCTGTGATACTGGCTGCCTGTAGGGAATGCCATAGAAACATAGAAAATAGGTGCAGGAGTAGGCCATCCGGCCCTTAAAGCCTGCATCACCATTCAATAAGATCATGGCTGATCATTCCCTCAGTACCCCTTTCCTGCTTTCTCTCCATACCCCTTGATCCCTTTAGCCGTAAGGGCCATATCTAACTCCCTCTTGAATATATCCAATGAACTGGCATCAACAACTCTCTGCTCCAAAGAATTTCACAGGTTAACAACTCTCTGAATGAACAAGTTTCTCCTCATCTCAGTCCTAAATGGCCTACCCCTTATCCTTAGACTGCGTCCCCTGGTTCTGGACTTCCCCAACATCGGGAACATTGTTCCCGCATCTAACCTATCCAGTCCCGTCAGAATCTTACATGTTTTTATGAGATCACCTCTCATCCTTCTATACTCCAGTGTATAAAGGCCCAGTCGATCCAGTCTCTCCTCATATGTCAGTCCAGCCATCCCGTGAATCAGTCTGGTGAACCTTCACTGCACTCCCTCAATAGCAAGAACGTCCTTCCTCAGATTAGAAGACCAAAACTGAACACAATATTCCAGATGAGGCCTCACCAAGACCCTGTATAACTGCTCCTATACTTAAATCCCCTAGCTATGAAGGCCAACATACCATTTGCCTTCTTCACCGCCTGCTGTACCTGTATGCCAACTTTCAATGACTGATGAACCATGACACCCAGGTCTCGTTGCACCTCCCCTTTTCTTAATCTGCCGCCATTCAGATAATATTCTGCTTTCGTGTTTTGGCCCCCAAAGTGAATAACCTCACATTTATCCACATTATACTGCATCTGCCATGTATTTGCCCACTCACCTAACCTGTCCAAGTCACCCTGCAGCCTCTTAGCGTCCTCCTCACATCGCCACCCAGTTTAGTGTCTTGGAGATATTACACTCAATTCCTTCATCTAAATCATTAATGTATATTGTAAAGAGCCATACCTGCTCCTGGGAAGTCCTCACTGAAGAAGAGGGAAGGGACAGAAATCTACCCCATGAGAGATGGTCAGAAGCAATTTCAAGTACCTAGAGTCAGAATGGGAACAAAACAAATCATGAAAGCAATAATTTCCTAGCTGCAGAAATCTGTGTTCAAAATCCCCAGACTCCTCAGGCTCATAAATGTTCTCACTTGCTCCTTGATCAGCTAACCCTAGCAGAGCCTGCACCTCTTAATCTCAGTCTATGTTAACCAGAGTGCATTGTGAGTCTCAACCAGGAGACTGGGGCTGCAGTTTCGCCTACAAGGTTGGGAGCGAGGCGGCCGGAGTCTGGATCGAGGTCCCGGCCCGCTGTGGTTCCATCCCACTCTATGCAAGTGATTTTCCCTGATTGGGCTTGTTAAGCTCGCCTAGCGAGGCTCCTGGCCAATTAAAAGGAAATGGGTCCGATGACGTCATTTGATGCGTCATCAGCCAGTTTCCTTAAAGGCTCCATGTCCACATTGATTTTGACAGTTGTGATGTCAGTGTTCTACAGCATTGAGGTGCTGCAAACACTGAGAAGCACTGCTCAAAGGTGCATCCAGGCTCTCTCATGACTCCCTCCAGATGCTTATGGAGGAAGTCCCAACACACAGGGAAATTCTCTTCCATTCCAATGGTTTCACATTGCACATGAGGGCACAAGCAGGGATGTTGTCAGGAGTACCTGGCTGCAGTGGCGCAAACCTTTCAATGATCTCAGTGGATCATGAAAGGTTACTGCAAAGCCACGCTCAACCTCATCCTGCTGTGCCACTCATCACATCCCCATCAATCTGCCTTCCCTACCCTACTCCTGCACATCCTTACACCAACTTACCTTGCCCCTTTGCCCATCCCTCTCTATCTATATTATCACTTCCCCATCTCACACCCACCCCTCACACTCGTCCTCATCCTAGTTCAACCATACCAACTAACAACACACAAGGGTAGACACTTGGGTGTTTTTGCCAATATTCATGTAAAGATTCTGTTAATATGTTGTCAAACATTGAAATCTTTGTTTTCAACATTTGCCTTCTTGGACAGATCTGTGTGCACCTTTGGAAGTGGCTTAGTGAGTTGCAGTGAATGGTGAGACATAACAGTACCCCCCGCAATGGTGATGAGTGTGAAAGGAATGGCTCGGGCATTGCAGGGATGTATTATGGTGTGGGGTGGTGCCAATCTTGCGCATCATGTGGCAGCCAGGGTGTACATTGTCAACTGAAGTAAATCTGTCCATGGTGAGGCCATCCTGGCCTCCCGAGCAGCAATATGGTTGGGTGTTGATGGTGCACAGGACTGAGGGCATCAGCTGATTATGGAGAAGATTGGTGCTGTTGATGCTGCTGGTGTGCCTGGTGATGCTGATGTACCTGGGGCTGCTGGTGTGCCTGGTGATGCTGATGTACCTGGGGCTGCTGGTGTGCCTGGTGATGTTGGAGTGGGGATGTTCGTGGTGGGAATCTGAAGACCAAGGTAAGATTTTTTCAAGGGCACCGATGCTGATGGGATAGATGGCAGGTGAGGTTGAGATGACAAGCGATCTGCCAATGGTGAGAGAGGTTGTTCCAAGGAGGTGAAAGTGGATAGCGAGTTTACTCCAAACACTTCCAACCTGCATAAAGTTCAAATGTGTCTTCCAAATCCTGGAGGCTCCAGCTTCTGAGATTGGAAAGTGAACAGCTGTAATATGGTATAAAAACTGAAAATGCTGGAAAAAACAGCAGATCAAGCAGCATCTGTAGAGGGAGCTAGAGTTAACGTTTCAGGTCTGTGACCCAAGGTGACACAGATTCCCAGCACGAACATCCCTGAAACGTTAACTCTGTTTCTCTCCACAGATGCTGCTTGACCTGCTGTGTTTTCCAGCATTTTCTGTTTTTATTTCAGAGTCCAGCATCCGCAATATTTTGCTTTTGTAGCTGTGATATGGGAGCTTTTATACCACATTTGCAGCTGTCAACTATTCAGAAGAATGGATACTAATCGAAATCCGACTTATTTACCTGATGTGATCTTGAGTGCTGTGAACCTTGTGGAAAAAGCTGAAAAATGGTAAGTACAGGGCAAAATGGTGTTTAATTGGCTTTTAACAACCTCTTAATGATCTAAATTGCCTCCCCCGCTGCTTTGTGTTGGGTCTGTTAAGCGCTGACAGACCCGACACATGGGAGACTAGCGTTTTGATGGCGGAAATTAGTTGCAATTGGCTAATGACTGAACAAAACATTTCCTGCCCAGTTTATATTATCAAAGATACACCCAAAACGGAGCGTAAATTCACCCCTGGAGTGCTAGTCCTACAATGAGCGCTTAAATGAAAAATGTGAAAACACATTGAACTGTAGAGTAAAATATACCACTGTTATGTTCAGAATAAATCCACAAGACTGTATTGTAAGCTCAAACTGTTGTGACCTTGTTCTCTTTATTCAGACTCCAGAATGGGGAAGCAGCATGGTAGATTACCTTTTATACCTGCTTGTCCAGGTGCACAGGTGGCTCTTAGGTCTCCAACAGGTGTGCCCCCTGGTGGCAAGTCTTACATATTGGTGAGGTTTACATGCATACATAACATCATTCCCCCCACAAAGTCTTATGTACAAGTTATTTGCAAGTTGAGGTGATCTGGCGCTCTGCGTTCCCGGGTCGATCGCCTGAGTTGAAATCCTGGCATGGGTGAGTTGGTCGGATCATTGCTGCACGGCAGCGTGGCTGGTCTGATCGGACTGTCGGGCATGGTGGGTTCAACTTCGTGATTGACAGCGAGGTCAATTGTATTAGTGGGTCGCTGGGGGCCAGCTCCTTTCACAATGGTTCCTAGTTATCTGTAGTTTGCAGTTTGGTCTGGTCCAAATGCTCTCTGTGTTTGTCCATTACATGGTTTCACAACAAACACTCCATTTTCATCACAAACACTCCATTGTCCTCTTTGGCTAATACAGTGCTAGCAGCCCATCTGGGGCCCAGAACATGGTCTACATCATTTATTCTGATGTTGCGTGGAGAAGCCGTGCGATCATGGTACATTCTCTGCTGATAGCATACGAAAGGCTCGGTTCTGAGTGATTCTGTCTGGTGACTGCGTAGCACCCGGGATAGCCGAGTCTGTAGGGAGTCTACCGTGACACGTGTGGTGCTTGGCTTAGTGATTTGGGCTGCCGGCTCCGGACTATTGCCACTGACCCTAAGGTCTGGCAAGCCCAGGATGGCCGATATGGTCTTGAGACTTTCAGTGGTGGCGGGAGGCCGCGTGGTCCCCGTGGATCCTGGGCCATGGTATGGAGGCCCCGGACCACCGACTGTGCGTAGCCTCCCTGCCTTTCTTTGCAACGTTGCAGGGTTGCCCCATAGGGGTCAATGTGATGGGATGAGCATTACGTCTTTGCGACGGATAAGCTGCAACATCCCGTCTAGTGGTTTGCCGTTGGCAGGCGGTAACGTGGGATCCTGGCTGGTCCAGGTCCTAAACTGGGGGGCCGTTACGGTTGACCCCTCGCTTTCTAGCACTTCATAACAACGAGCAGATCTGCGGGCTGCACCGTTTCCACCCCGGTGGTGGGCAACGGTAGCCAACTGAAGGCATTAGCGCCGTTCTCAGTGCCTGGCATGTGGCGGATCATGTTACAGTGCACAGACGGTGTTAAACTTTCTCGAAACAACGCGTCGATAATGGTGCCTCTGCTCTCCCAAAACTTTGAGATTGGCAGCTTGTCTGACTCAAGCAAATATTGGGACACTCTTTGGTACGTCTCTTTAGTCCCGTGAACCCAGGCTACTGCCTTGGTTAACTTATTGGATACATGCACAACCGGTTGGGGCTCGCCCGCTACTTTTGCTTGCTGCACAACACACCCGACGCTGGGTGGTAACACGTCATTTGCTACAAATGCTTTGTTAGATACGTATACAACTGGTTGGGGTTCGCCCGCTACTTTGGCTTGCTGTACAACACGCCCGACCCCATGTGATAACACAATACTTGCTACAAGTACTTTGTCAGATACATATCGACCAGTTGGTGTTCGCCCGCTACTTTGGCTTGTTGTAAGGTACCCCCGACCCCATATGATAATACATCATTGGCCGCGAAAGAACGCTCACATGGGTTACACAGTGCCAACAACTTATTGGAACGTAGTGGGTTCCTGGCCTTCTCAGCGGCCGCCCCTTTACCTTTGCCCCAAACCCAGTCATCTTCCTTGCTGGGCAACACATGCCTCTGTTTCGTTGCGGCAACATCCCGTGGTCTGGACGCTCTCTCGTCCCGTGGTCTGGACGCACTCTCGTCCCGTGGTCTGGATGCTCTTTCGTTCCGTAATCTGGATGCACTCTCGTCCATGTCCGTGATGCCGACTGCCGCGATTTTCCTCCCCAGGGATTTTGCCTCTGGCATCGGGAAGATGCATTCGGATCATTTCGGCCGGAGTCCCACACTGCTTGGTCGACCTGGAACCTCTTCTATAGTCGTGAAGAGGTCGTCGGCTTCGGGTGGTGGGTACCGCGCCTGTACCGCTGCTCGGTTGATCTTCACCTCCTCGTGGTCGTGATGAGCGGCCTGTGCCTCGGGGATCTGCAAATGGATCTGCACTTCGATGCCTGGTTCAGCTGAAGGTGGGGCTTTGCTGAGCCTTTGAGCAAGGGAGACGTCGTTCACCGGAGAATGTACGCAGAGGTCTTCCCAGTTCCATCGAATCTTCCCCATCCACCTTCTACCAAGTAGCGTTGGCCCATCACCTGAAACAATCCACAGTGGTAAATCGTGCACCGCTCCCTCATGGGATACTCTTATGTCCGCACTACCAATAACTGGTATCAGTTCCTTGGTGTAGGTGTGCAGCTTTGCCTGATCGGGATCAGCTTGGGTCATTGCACCACAGCTTCTCGAATGCCTTCTGGCTCATAACTGATTGACTCGCCCCTGTGTCTAATTCCATGGAGACTGGAGTGCCATTGAATTCAACTTTTAACATTATCGGAGGGCTTTTGGTGGCGAAAATGTGTATCCCATATAATTCCTCTTCATCCTTAGATTGAGTTGCCTCTCCTGCTCGTTCAGCGTGTTCCTCGCTGGATCGGTCGTCCTCTCCTGACTCTGCCACGTGGTGAGTCAGAAGTCGTTTGCACATTCGCTGGAGTTGCCCCATTGTTCCACAGCCCTTGCACACATAGGGCTTGAATTGACATTGATAAGCTCTATGACTGCCCCCGCAACGCCAACATGGTGCTAATGGATATGCATTCATGCCCCACGGTGGACTCTGAGTCACTCTAGGCCTAGGTCTGGCCTCTGCGGTCATATGGGCCCTGCCCTATACAGTTCTGCTTGCTGAAAACATTATTTTATGCACAGTACTTGCTTCGATTCTGTGAAGATATCTGTTTCGTGTTGTCATTCGTGGATATGAAAGCTTGGGCTATCGTGATGGCCTTGCTCAGATCTAGGGATTCGGCAGACAGCAGTTTGCGAAGAATGACCTCGTGGCCGATTCCAAGCACAAAAAAGTCCCTCAACATTTCCCCCAAAGATCCTGCAAATTCGCACTGTTCCGCAAAGCGTCTTAGGTCGGAAAAAAAACTCGCCACGTTCTGGCCCTCGGAGCGATGGTGCGTGTAAAAGCAATAACTGGCCATTAAGATGCTCTCCTTCGGCTTGAGGCGTTCCCGCACCAGTGTACACAGCTCTGTGTAAGTCTTGTCTGTTGATTTGACGGTGCCAGCAGATTTTTGAGGAGGCTATATATCGAAGACCCACATACGGTGAGGGGAATCACCCTGCGATTGATCGGCATCTCATCTTGTCCAGTTCATTGGCCACGAAGTATTGGTCGAGGCGCTCAATGAAGGTTTTCCAATCATCCCCCTCAACAAATCTCTTAAGAATACCAACGGCAGTCATTACCGCATGAAAGTTCATGATCCGTTAATCGTCGCCAATTTTTTATGTTCAGAATAAATCCACAAGATTATATTGTAAGCTCAAACAGTTGTGACCTTGTTCTCTTTATTCAGACTCCAGAGTGGGGAAGCAGCATGGTGGATCACCTTTTATACCTGCTTGCCCAAGGGTGCATAGGTGACCCTTAGGTCTCCCACAGGTGTGCCCCCTAGTGGCAAGCCTTATATATTGGTGAGGTTTACATGCATACATAACGGTCACAAAATAAACTAGGCACAAAAGATGCTGAAAGTAAGTCCTAGAATGCAATGAGGATGAACCTCAAAGGTTTTATTGCTCCATAAGAAGAGGGATAGATTCACCCAGGTGCTGAAGTTGCTTTGACAGGGGAATTATTTCATCTTTATTTTGGGATATCCCTGCAAGTTCACCTCTCAGCAGTTTGGCGAATCCATTTCACAGCAAGTCACTTTCACTTATTAGTGTATAACACTATGAAAATAGGGAAGTGGAACATTTCAGTCATGTTTTGA
Source organism: Pristiophorus japonicus (assembly GCF_044704955.1). Classification (NCBI taxonomy): domain Eukaryota; kingdom Metazoa; phylum Chordata; class Chondrichthyes; family Pristiophoridae; genus Pristiophorus; species Pristiophorus japonicus. Next base: position 329,703,872 of record NC_091977.1, read on the forward strand.
AGGATTGGGGCTCTTTAGAAACGGATGGATAGCTTTGTTTTTCAGCATCCCACTTAGTGTTTTTCTAATCAACAGCATCAAACTGCTCGAACAGTGTAGAATGATGTAAGCAGTTTCGACACTGGCATCTGATTACCAGCAATGAGAAAAAGGAACACGTCTAAACATGTTTATCTATTGTTAATGTTTTAAATGGCAAACATTACTGTAATGGGTGGCTGTCTTCCTGGATCTAGTTACCAACATTTCTGATTGCCCTTGATTCACAACATGTCTGTACTAGTCATCCAAAAGTAAATTAGTTGACAGGGGCTGGATTTTCAGCTGATTTGTGCCCCATTTAGTGCCTCAGCGGGACACAAAAATGATTTTTTGGGGCTTGAAACGAGGCACAGAAGATTTTGCGCCCGGGCAGAACTTTCGCCAATGCTTTTGAGCGGCGCTAAAATTACCGCCCCACTGCTGTCTTGACTGTTGGGATGACGTAAATTGTCGCGCATCGCTGCACTAGTGCCCCGGGTAGAATTTGCGAGCATTTCACCCAGAAAAAACAGACGGTCCCAGGGCACTCCAGGAGCTAATGGCGCCATGTTGAAAGCAAAGGAAAAAGTCGCAGTTGTGAGTGATTAAAAGGATTGGGAGAAGAACGCTGCATTACTGCATACTTTTGATTGCAAAGTTTTATGTGAGTTTCTACTTTGTTTTATAAAGGACATTTAAAGACATTTTAAAAGATGGGGGCCATGCTAGGTCGGGAGCCGTTCATCTTGGCTGCTATTGCCATACGGCTGAAAACTGGAAGAAGGCTTGTTGTTGATCATTTGCAATCGAAGAGGTCACAAACGTATGGGGAGGAGGCCTTATCCCCCACAAGTTTACAGGGAACATCGCTCATACCTCCAGCTGCGCTTGCGAAAAGAAGTGATGACAGAGATATGCCAGCTCCTACAGGCTACCAGCGGCAACAAGACTGCACTGCCCGGCGAGGTGAAGGTGACTGTGGCACTTGCCTTCCATGCCTCTGGCTCCTTCCAGGCATCAGCAAGGGACATATGCTCCATCTCGCAGCACGCTACACATTGTTGCATTTGCCAGGTGACTAACGCATTGTACGCATGCAGAATGGACTTCATAAAGTTCCCAATGACCAGGGAGACCTAAAATGAGAGGGCTATAGGTTTTGGATGATTTGCTGGCTTCCCCAAGGTTCAGGGTGCCATTGACTGTATGCACAGTGCCCTGCAAGCAGCTTTATAGAAGGCAGAGGTTTTCCGAAAGTGAAAGGGGTTCCACTCCCTGAACGTACAGATTGTCTGCAACCATAGTTGTTATGTATGTAAACTTTGTAATAGTGTAAGGCTTGCCACCAGGGGGCACACCGGTTGGAGACCCAAGGGTCACCTGCATACCTCGTGCAAGCAAGTATAAAAGGTTGTCTGCCATGCTGCTTCTTTACTCTGGAGTTTGATTAAAGAGACTAAGGTCACATCAGTTTGAGTTTACAGCACACAGTCTTGTGGAGTTATTCTGAACATAACAATTGGCGAAGAGTAACAAATCACGAACTTTCACATGGTTATGGCTGCCATTGGTATTCTTGAGAGATTTGTTGAGGGTGATGATTGGGAAACCTTCATTGAGAGTCTTGACCAGTACTTCGTGGCCAATGAGCTGGATACGGACAGTAACGCAATCAACCGCAGGACGATTCTCCTCATTGTTTGTGGGTCCACGATAAATGGCCTCATCAAAAATCTGCTAGCACTGATGAAACCAACAGACAAGGCATATGCAGAGTTGTGTACACTGGTTCGGGAACACCACAAGCCGAAGGAGAGCATCTTAATGGCCAGGTATCGCTTTTACATGCACCATCGCTCCGAGGGCCAGGACGTGGTGAGCTATGTCGCCGACCTAAGATGCCTTGCGAGACCGTGCGAATTTGCCGGATTTTTGGGGGAAATGTTGCGGGACTTTATCGTGCTTGGAATCGGCCATGAGGTCATTCTTCGTAAAGGTTACACAGGCAGATAGGGAATGGGTGACCAGCAGTGGAAGGAAGGTAGTGCAGGGGCCCCCTGCGGGCATCTCCCTCCAAAAGAGATACACCACCTTGGGTACTGTTGGGGGAGATGACTCATCAGGGGACGGCAGAAGCAGCCAAGTCCATGGCACCAGGGGTCGCTCTGCTGCACAGGAGGGCAGGAAAAAGAGTGGGAGAGCGATAGTGATAGGGGATTCGATTGTAAGGGGAATAGACAGGCGTTTCTGCGGCCGCAAATGAGACTCCAGGATGGTATGTTGCCTCCCTGATGCAAGGGTCAAGGATGTCTCGGAGCAGCTGCAGCGCATTCTGGAGAGGGAGGGTGAACAGCCAGCTGTCGTGGTGCATATAGGTACCAACGATATAGGTAAAAAAAACAGGATGAGGTCCTACAAGCTGAGTTTAGGGAGCTAGGAGTTAAATTAAAAAGTAGGACCTCGAAGGTAGTAATCTCAGGATTGCTACCAGTGCCACGTGCTAGTCAGAGTAGGAATGGCAGGATAGGTAATATGAATACGTGGCTTGAGGAGTGGTGCAGAAGGGAGGGATTCAAATTCCTGGGACATTGGAACCGGTTCTGGGGGAGGTGGGACCAGTACAAACCGGACAGTCTGCACCTGGGCAGGACAGGAACCAATGTCCTCGGGGGACTGTTTGCTAGTGCTGTTGGGGAGGGGTTAAACAAATATGGCAGGGGGATGGGAACCTATGCAGGGAGACAGAGGGAGGCAAAATAGGAGCAGAAGCAAAAGATAGAAAGAAGAAAAGTAAAAGTGAAGGGCAGAGAAACCCAAGGCAAAAATCAAAAAGGGCCACATTACAGCAAAATTCTAAAGAGAAAAAGAGTTAAAAAGACAAGCCTGAAGGCTCTGTGCCTCAATGCGACGAGTATTCATAATAAGGTGGACTAATTAGCTGCGCAGGCAGCTATTAACGAATATGATATAATTGGGATTACGGAGTCATGGCTCCAGGGTGACCAAGGCTGGGAACTCAACATCCAGGGGTATTCAACATTCAGTAAGGATAGACAGAAAGGAAAAGGAGGCAGGGTAGTGTTGCTGGTTAAAGAGGAAATTAACGCAATAGTAAGGAAGGACATTAGCTTGGATGATGTGGCATCTGTATGGGTAGAGCTACGGAATACCAAAGAGCAGAAAACACGAGTAGGAGTTGTGTACAGACCACCAAACAGTAGTAGTGAGGTTGGGGACAGCATCAAACAACAAATTAGGCATGCGTGCAACAAAGGTACAGCAGTTATCATGGGCGACTTTAATTTACATATAGATTGGGTTAAGCAAACTGGTAGCAATATGGTGGAGGAGGATTTCCTGGAGTGTATTAGGGATGGTTTTCTAGACCAATGTGTCGAGGAACCAACTAGAGGGCTGGCCATCCTAAACTGGATGATGTGTAACGAGAAAGGACTAATTAGCAATCTTGTTCTGCTAGGCTCCTTGGGGAAGAGTGACCATAATATGGTAGAATTCTTTACTAAGATGGAGAGTGACACAGTTAATTCAGAGACTAGGGTCCTGAACTTAAGGAAGGGTAATTGCAATGGTATGAGACATGAATTGGCTGGAATAGACTGGGGAATGATACTTAAAGGGTTGACGGTGGATAGGCAATGGCAGACATTTAAAGATCACATGGATCAACTTCAACAATTGTACATCCCTGTCTGCAGTAAAAACAAAATGGGGAAGGTGGCTCAACCATGGCTAACAAGGGAAATTAGGGATAGTGTTAAATCCAAGGAAGAGGTATATAAATTGGCCAGAAAAAGCAGCAAACCTGAGGACTGTGAGAAATTTAGAATTCAGCAGAGGAGGACAAAGGGTTTAATTAGTAGGGTGAAAATAGAGTATGAGAGGAAGCTTGCTGGGAACATAAAAACTGACTGCAAAAGCTTCTATAGGTATGTGAAGAGAAAAAGATTAGTGAAGACAAACGTAGGTCACTTGCAGTCAGAATCAGGTGAATTTGACCAATTGAATAAATACTTTGGTTCTGTCTTCACAAAGGAAGACACATATAACTTTCTGGAAATACTAGGGGACCGAGGGTCTAGCGAGAAGGAGGAACTGAAGGAAATCCTTATTGGTCAGGAAATTGTGTTAGGGAAATTAATGGGATTTAAGGCCAATAAATCCCCAGGGCCTGATAGTCTGCATGCCAGAGTACTTAAGGAAGTGACACTAGAAATAGCGGTTGCATTGGTGATCATTTTCCAACAGTTTATCGACTCTGGATCAATTCCTTTGGACTGGAGGGTAGTTAATGTAACACCACTTTTTAAAAAAGGAGGTAGAGAGAAAACAGTGAACTATAGACCAGTTAGTCTGACATCAGTAGTGGGGAAAGTGTTGGAATCAATTATTAAAGATGAAATAGCAGCACATTTGGAAAGCAGTGACCAGATTGGTCCAAGTCAGCATGGATTTAGTAAAGGGAAATCATGCTCGACAAATCTTTTAGAATTTTTTGAGGATGTAACTAGTAGAGTAGACAAGGGAGAACCAGTGGATGTGGTGTATTTGGACTTTCAAAAGTGTTTTGACAAGGTCCCACACAAGAGATTAGTGTGAAAAATTAAAGCACATGGTATTGGGAGTGATGTATTGACATGGATAGAGAACTGGTTGGCAGACAGGAAGCAGAGAGTTGGGATGAACGGGTCCTTCTCAGAATGGCAGGCAGTGACTAGTGGGGTGCCGCAGGGCTCAGTGCTAGGACCCCAACTATTTACAATATACATCAATGATTTAGATGAAGGAATTGAGTGTAATATCTCCAAGTTTGCAGACGACACTAAGCTGGGTGGTGGTGTGAGCTGTGAAGAGGATGCTAAGAGGCTGCAGGATGATTTGGACAGATGAGTTGAGTGGGAAAATGCATGGCAGATGCACTATAATGTGGATAAATGTGAGATTATCCACTTTGGTGGCAAAAATATGAAGGCAGAATATTATCTGAATGGTGGCAGATTAGGAAAAGGGGAGGTGCAACGAGACCTGGGTGTCATGGTTCATCAGTCATTGAAAGTTGGCATGCAGGTACAGCAGGCATTGAAGAAGGCAAATGGCATGTTGGCTTTCATAGCGAGGAGATTTGAGTATAGGAGCAGGGAAGTCTTACTGCAATTGTACAGGGCCTTGGTGAGGCCCCACCTGGAATATTGTGTTCAGTTTTGGTCTCCTAATCTGAGGAAGGATGTTCTTGCTATTGAGGGAGTGCAGCGAAGGTTCACCAGACTGATTCCCAGGATGGCGGGCCTGACATATGAGGAGAGACTGGGTCAACTAGGCCTGTATTTACTGGAGCTTAGAAGAATGAGAGGGGATCTCATAGAAATATATAAAATTCTGACAGGACTGGACAGGTTAGATGCAGGAAGAATGTTCCCGATGTTGGGGAAGTCCAGAACCAGGGGTCACAGTCTAAGGATAAGGGGTAAGCCATTTAGGACTGGAGATGAGGAGAAACTTCTTCACTCAGAGAGTTGTTAACCTCTAGAATTCTCTACCGCAGAGCGTTGTTGATGCCAGTTCATTAGATATATTCAAGAGGGAGTTAGATATGGCCCTGATGGCTAAAGGGATCAAGGGGTATGGAGAGAAAGCAGGAAAGGGGTACTGAGGTGAATGATCAGCCATGATCTTATTGAATGGTGGTGCACCTATTTTCTGTGATTCTATGCCAGATTTCGTTGGAAAATGTTGTGGGACTTTTTCGTGCTTGAAATCGGCCACGAGGTCATTCTTCGCAAACTGCTGTCTGCCGAAACCCTAGCTCTGAGCAAGGCCATCACGATAGCCCAGGCTTTCATGTCCACAAATGATAACACTGAGCCAATATCTTTTCAGCATCGAAAATCACCGGCATCTACTGTGCATAAAATAACGCCTTCAGCAGGCAGAACCTTACATGGCAGGGTCTACACGCCCGCAGAGGCCAGACCTAGGATGACTCAGATTCCGCTGTGGGGCGTGAATGCGAATCCATTAACACCATGTTGGCGCTGCGGGGGTGATCATCGAGCCCATCAATATCGATTCAAGCACTACGTGTGCAAAGACTGCAGGACAATGGGGCACCTCCAGCGAATGTGCAGATGTGCTTCGACTCACCACGTGGCAGAGTCGGCAGAAGATGACTGATCCGGTGCGGATCACGCTGAACGAGTAAGAGAGGCAACTCAACCCGAGGCTGAAGAGGAAGTGTATGGAGTACACACCTTCACCACCAAAAGCCCTCCGATAATGTTGAAAGTCAAATTAAACGGCATTCCAGTTTTCATGCAATTGGACACGGGGGTGAGTCAATTATGAGCCAGAAGGCTTTTGAGAAACTGTGGGGCAACAAGGCACAAAGGCCAAAACTAAGCCCGCTTCATACAAAGCTGCGCACTTACACCAAAGAGCTCATACCAGTCATTAGCAGTGCGTGCGATGGAGCTGTGCATGATTTATCACTATGAATTGTACCCTCAGGCGATGGCCCAATGCTGTTCGGCAGAAGCTGGCTCGGAAAGATCCGATGGAACTGGGACGACATCAAAGCGCTGTCTTCGGTGGATGACGCCTCGAGGGCCCAAGTGCTAAACAATTTTCCGTCGCTATTTGAGCCAGGCATCGGCAACTTCACAGGCGCCAAAGTGCAGATCCATCTAGTCCCTGATGCAAGGCCCGTTCATCACAAGGCCCAAGCAGTTCCATATATGACTCGGGAGAAAGTCGAGATCGAACTGGACAGACTTCAATGAGAGGGAATTATATCGCTAGTCGAGTTCAACGACTGGGCCAGTCCAATTGTACCATGTTGAAAAGCGATGGCACAGTCAGAATCTGCAGAAACTACAAAGTAATGATCAACCGAGTCTCGTAACAGGACCAGTACCTGCTACCCAAAGCGGAGGACCTGTTCGCAATGTTAGCAGGAGGGAAGTCGTTCATCAAGCTGGATCTAACCTCTGCTTACATGACACAGGAGCTGGCTGAATCTTCGAAAAGATTGACGTGCATCAACACACACAAAGGACTGTTCATATACCACAGATGCCCTTTTGGGATTCGCTCAGCTGCTGTCATCTTCCAGAGGAACATGGAGAATCTCCTGAAATCGGTTCTGCGCACTGTTGTGTTTCAAGACGACATCCTGATCACTGGTCGTGACACCACTGAACACTTGCACAACCTGGAAGAGGTTCTAAAGCGACTGGACAGAGTGGGACTCAGGCTGAAATGCTCTGTGTGTTTTACTGGCGCCAGAGGTCGAATTTTTGGGGAGAAAGATTGTGGCAGACTGCATCAGACCCACAGACTCTAAGACGGAGGCCATCAAGAATGCACCCAGACCACAGAATGTGACGGAGCTGCATTCGTTCTTGGGACTCCTCAGCTATTTTGGTATCTTTCTACCCGGGTTGAGCACTTTGCATTTATTGCTATGTAAGGGTGACGACTGGGTTTAGGGTAAATCTCAAGAGACAGCCTACGATAAGGCCAGAAACCTGCTATGTTCGAACAAGTTACTTATATTGTACGACCCCTGTAAACATTTAGTACTAGCTTGTCATGCATCTTCGTACAGGGTCGGTTGTGTGTTACAGCAAGCCAACGTGACAGGCAAATTGTAATTGGTTGCATATGCATCCAGAAGTTTATCTAAGGCTGAAAGAGCCTACAGTTTGGTTGAGAAAGAAGCATTAGCATGCGTATACGGGGTTAAGAAAATGCACCAATACCTATTTGGACTCCAGTTCGAGCTCGAAACCGACCACAAACCATTCACTTCGCTGTTTTCAGAAAGCAAAGGTATTAACACCAATGCTTCGTCCCGCATCCAAAGACGGGCACTAACGTATGACTATGTAATCCGCCACAGACCAGGCACTGAGAGCAATGATGCCCTCAGTTAGCTACCATTGCCCACCACCGGGGTAAAAATAGCACAACCCGCAAACTTGCTTCTTGTAATGGATGCTTTTGAGAGCAAGGGGTCACCCATCACGGCTCGCCAGATCAGGACCTGGACTAGCCAGGACCCTGTGTGATACGTCCTTACTATACAGTATAAATGCACACGAGGCCCATGCTTGAGAGGTCAGTTTGTGACCTGTCCTTTATTCCTTAGCACACAAGTGATGGAAGTGGGTGGAGCTTCCCCTTTTATACCTGAAGGTCCAGGTTAGGAGTGTCTCAGAAACATAGAAAATAGGTGCAGGAGTAGGCCATTCGGCCCTTCGAGCCTGCACCACCATTCAATAAGATCATGGCTGATCATTCACCTCAGTACCCCTTTCCTGCTTTCTCTCCATATCCTTTGATCCCTTTAGCCATAAGGGCCATATCTAACTCCCTCTTGAATATATCCAGTGAACTGGCATCAACAACTCTCTGCGGCAGGGAATGCCACAGGTTAACAACTCTCTGAGTGAAGAAGTTTCTCCTCATCTCAGTCCTAAATGGCCTACCCCTTATCCTAAGACTGTGTCCCCTGGTTCTTAACTTCCCCAACATCGGGAACATTCTTCCCGCATCTAACCTGTCCAGTCCCGTCTTCATTATAAGCTACTATTTTGCCAAGTTTCGTATAATCTGTAAACGTTATAATGCTGCTCCCCAAGAGTCTAGGTAGTTTATAAAAATTGCAAAGAGGAATGGACCCAAAACGGACCCTTGGAGAACATCACTACAAACCACCTTAGTCTGAAAAAAAACACACCACCCTTTGCTTCCTGTCACTGAGCCAAGTTGTATTCATACCATCACTTTCCCCTCAATTCCATGGGCTACTATCTTCTTAATAAGCCTTCTGTGTGACATTTTGTCGAATGCCTTCCGAAAGTCAATTTTTACAACATATACTGCACTTCCTTGATCAACCTTTTCTGTTACCTCATCAAAGAATTCAATCAAGTTAATCAGACACAATTTACACCATTAACAAATCCACGCTGGCTCTCCGATTAACCCATGCCTTTCCAAATGAAAGTTTATTTTGTTCCCGATAATGATTTCCAATAACTTCCCCAAACATCAATGTTAGGCTGACTGGCCTGTAGTTTCCTGGTTTATCCATCTGCCCTTTCTTGAATAGTGATGTGACATTAGCAACCCCCCAGAAGGCATTCGATAAGGTTCCACATAAGACACTGTTAGCGCATGGAATTGAAGGCAAATGACTGATCTGGTTAGGAGATTGGTTAGGCCAGAGGTTCCCAAACTGTGGTATGTTTACCCCGGGGGGCGTGGGAGAAATTGGCGAATGGTGGATTTATTCATTAATTTTTTTATTTATTTATTGCGTTTTTATAATAGGTTACTCAGATGAAACTTTAAAACTCTGAGGGAATTTGTTATATAAAGTAATTAATTTACTTCAAGCTGTACCAATGAGAACAGATACAGAGATGATCCCATACAGAGCCCTCACCTCCTATCACCGTACAGTAAGTTGTATATGTATATTATAATTTGTACATTTTGTACAATGCTTGGGCATTAAGGGGGTTAAGATATAAAACCTGTGTGCTGGCAGGGTACGTGGGCAGCTGGTAGATCGGGAAGGGGGATACGCAGTAAGTAAAGTTTGGTGACAGAAGACAGAGAATAGGGATAATAGGCATGTACTCGAATTGGAAGTGACGACTAGTGACCGACAAAGATCTGTGCTGGGGCTTCAAGTATTCACTATATTTATCAATGATTTAAGATAACTCAAGAGAGTGCCATATATCCAAGTTTGCCGATAACTGTATTGTAAGTACTGTAGACGGGAGCATAAAATTACAAAGAGACATTGATAGATTAAGTGAGTGGGCAAAGCTGTGGCAGATGGATTTCACCGCAGGCAAGTGAGGTCCTATTTTGGACCAAAAGAGGACAGATCTGAGTATTTTTTTTTAAATGGTGAAAACTAGGAACAGTAGAAGGCCAAAGAGATTTAAAGGTCTATGTACACAGATCACTAAAATATAGTAGTCAGGTACAAAAAATAATCAAAGAGACTAATGGAATGTTAGCCTTTATAACTAAAGAGCAAGAATATAACAATAAGTTTGCTACAACTATACAAAGCCCTGGTTAGACCACATCTAGGCATTGCTCCTTGGAAGGAATATAATGGCCTTGGAAGGAGAGCAGTGCAGATTCCCCAGAATTTTACCAGGGCTCCAAGGGTTAGATTATAAGGAGAGATTACATAAATTAAGCTTGTATTCCTTGGAATACAGAAGGTTAAGGACTATTTGATCTAGGTTTTTAAGATTTTGAAAGGAATTGATAGGGTAGATTGAGAGAAACCTTTTCCACTGATGGGTTGTCTCAGATAAGGAGACATAGAATTACAGAACGATTAGAGCACAGGAGGCCATTCGGCCCATGCCAGCTCTCTGCAAGAGCACTTCAGCTAGTCCCACCCGCCCACAAGTTCACCACCGAGTGATCATTGTTCTCACAGTGTACAACTTAGATCAGATTATACATGGGTTACAATGCTGGTTGAATACATGACATCACCTCCCCCCCCAAAGTCTTATTGGGATCACAGGTTGAGTCTCTCGGGTGGTTTACGCTCTCTTGTAGAGCACCTGAGTTGTGGCTCTGGTTGTTGGGCGCTGGCCTGAGTGTCTGCTGTTTGCGGTGCATCAGGCCTATCCGGACTGCCCACAGTGACTGGGCTCTCCTCCCTTTGGTTCCGGTGTTCGGTCACCTGTGGTGGAGTGAACTCTACATCGTGTTCTTCCTCTGCTTCTTCTATGGGGTTGCTGAACCTCCTTTTTGTTTGATCCACGTGTTTGCGGCAGATTTGTCCATTGGTATGTTTAACTACCAGAATCCTATTTTCGTCTTTGGCAATCACAGTGCCTGCAAGCCATTTGGGCCCTGCAGCGTAGTTGAGGACAGAAACAGGGTGATTTACATCAATACATCGCGCCCTCGCATTCCTGTCATGGTAGTCATATTGTGACTGGCGCCTGCTCTTGACAATTTCTTTCATGGTGGGGTGTATAAGGAATAACCGGGTTTTGAGCGTCCTTTTCATTAGCAGCTCTGCGGGTGGAACCCCTGTGAGCGAGTGTGGTCGGGATCTGTAGGCCAACAGGAAGCGTGATAAGCGGCTTTGTAGGGAACCCCCTTGGATTCTGAGCATCCCCTGTTTGATTATCTGCACTGCTCGTTTTGCCTGGCTATTTGAGGCCGGCTTGAACTGTGCCGTTCTGACATGGATAATTCCATTGGCTGCCATGAAGTCGTGGAATTCAGTGCTTGTGAAGCACGGACCATTGTCGCTGACCAAGACATCCGGTAGACCCGTGGACGGCGAACATTGCCCATAGACTTTCTACCGTGGCAGAGGATGTGCTTGAATTTAAAATGTCACACTCGATCCATTTGGAGTAGGCGTCTACTACAACCAAAAACATTTTTCCCATAAAAGGGCCTGCGTAGTCCACATGGATGCGTGACCAAGGCTTGGCGGGCCATGGCCAGGGGCTAAGGGGGGCTTCTCTTGGCGCATTGTCCAGCTGGGGACATGTGTTGCACCTGCGAACACAAAGTTCCAGATCTGCGTCTATCCCTGGCCACCAAACGTGTGACCTGGCAATTGCCTTCATCATGACTATGCCCGGGTGCTCATTGTGGAGTTCTCTGATGAACACCTCTCTGCCCATCTAGGGCATGACTACGCGGTTTCCCCACAGTAGGCAATCGGCCTGAATCGAGAGTTCATCCCTGCACCTGTGAAATGGTTTAAATTCCTCAGGGCATGCCCTGTACGTGGCTGCCCAGTCCCCATTCAGGACACATTTCTTGACTAGAGACAATAGCGGATCTCTATTTGTCCAGACTTTAATCTAACAGGCTGTCACGGGTGAGCCTTCGCTTCCGAAAGCTTCAACAGCCATGACCATCTCAGCAGCAGGCTCGGTAGCCCCCTCAGTGGTGGCTAGTGGGAGCCTACTGAGTGCATCGGCGCAGTTTTCGGTGCCCGGTCTATGCCGAATTGTATAGTCATAGGCGGCTAACGTGAGTGCCCACCTCTGTATGCGGGCTGATGCGTTTGAATTTATGGCCTTGTTGTCAGCCAAAAGGGATGTTAGGGGTTTGTGATTTGTCTTCAGCTCAAATTTCCTGCCAAATAGGTACTGGTGCATTTTCTTTACCGCATATACACATGCGAGCGCCTCCTTTTCTACCATCCTGTAGCTCCTTTCTGCCTGGGACAGACTTCTGGAGGCATAAGCTACCAGCTGTAACTGACCCTTGGCATTGACATGCTGCAACACACACCATAGGACGACGCATCGCACGTTAACACAAGTTTCTTACATGGGTCATATAGTGTTAACAAATTGTTGGAACATAACAAATTGCGTGCTCTATTAAAATCCCTTTCCTGGCTGTCCCACCAGACCCAATCGTGACCTTTGCTCAATTTGGGAAGAAAGTTCCCAAAATAGTTCAGGAGCCCCAGAAATGAACACAGCTCCGTCGTGTTACGGGGTCTGGGTGCTCTCTGGTCCGTCTTGGACGCAGTAGGGCTGATCCCGTCTGCTGTTACCCTCATCCCCAGGAATTCTACCTCTGGAGCTAGGAAGTCGCACTTCGCCTTTTTCAGTCGCAGCCCTACCCAGTCCCGTCTGTGTAGCACCTCCTCCAGGTTGTGGAGGTGTTCTTCAGTATCGTAACCCGTGATGAGGATGTCATCCTGAAAAACCACTGTCCCTGGAATTGACTTGAGGAGGCTTTCCATATTTCGTTGGAAGATCGCGGCGGCCGAGCGAATCCCGAACGGACATCTGTTGTACTCAAACAACCCCTTGTGTGTCGTGATGGTGGTCAGTTTCTTCGACTCACTCGCCAGCTCGTGGGTCATGTAAGCTGAGGTCAGGTCCAATTTTGAAAAAAGTTTGCCACCGGATAGCATCGCAAAGAGGTCCTCCACTCTCGGTAGCGGGTACTGGTCTTGGAGTAACACCCGCTTGATGGTGGCCTTGTAATCACCACATATCCTGACCGACCCATCCGCCTTGAGCACCGGCACAATCGAGCTCGCCCAATCACTAAATCCGACTGGCGAGATGATGCCTTCCCTCAGTAGGCGGTCCAATTCGCCTTCTATCTTTTCCCGCATCATGTACGGCACCGCTCTGGCCTTGTGGTGTACTGGCCTGGCGTCGGGTTTATGTGAATCACTACCTTGGCCCCCATGAAAGTGCCAATGCCGGGTTGAAATAATGAGTCAAATTTGTCCAGGATCTGTGAGCATGATACTTGCTCCACAGAGGAAATTGCATTGACATCGCCCCATTTCCAGTTCATGACAGCAAGCCAACTCCTCCCCAGTAGTGCGGGACCGTCCCCCGGGACAACCCAGAGTGGCAACCTGTTCTCCGAATCTTTGTGGGTCACGACTACCGTGGCGCTGTCTAGCACCGGGATGATCTGCTTTGTGTAAGTTCGTAGCTGTGCGTCAATCTGCGATAATTTTGGCCTCCTGGCCTTGGACGGCCACAACTTTTCGAACTGTTTGATACCCATCAGGGACTGGCTGGCCCCCGTGTCTAGCTCCATTGATACTGGGATGCCATTGAGGAGCACTTTCATCATTATCGGTGGCGTCCTGGTGTATGAACTGTCTACGTGCTCCACATGAACTCGCTGAACTTCAGCTTCCAGCGATTTCACCCAGCGTTCATTTCTGCAATTTATGCAGGTATTTTGCTCATCTCTGCAAACTCTGGCTGAGTGTGTGCCTCCACGCCTCCAACATAAGCTGTTGTTGGAAACAAAAGGTCCCTTGCCAGTCGATCGTCCCTGACTGCCCCTGTGACTGTCCTTGAGTGCGCCATTAACAGGTGTTGATGGCCCCATCACTGGCCGCATTGTCCCTTGCAATGGCGTGAATCGCTGTTCAGCTTGCCATTGTCTCTGTCGACTCTCCCTCTGTGTTCAACTACATGTTGGGGCATGCCCGATTGCCGTTGTCTGCCTGGAGAACTGTGTGCTGCTTTAACAATGTTGAATCTCTGTCCCAATCATTCCTTAGCACAGTACCTCTCATCTGTTCTGCTAGTGGCCATGCTTGCGTGGTTTAAATCTCAGTTTCTCGTCGCCATTGATACGTCCTTACTATACAGTATATACAGTAATGCACACGAGGCCCATGCTTGAGAGAAGGTCAGTCTGTGACCTGTCCTTTATTCCTTAGCACTCAAGTGATGGAAGTGGATGGAGCTTCCACTTTTATACCTGAAGGTCCAGGTTAGGAGTGTCTCCCACAAGTTCACCACCTAGTGGTCATTGTTCTCACATTGTACAACTTAGGTCAGATTATACATGGGTTACAATGTTGGTTGAATACATGACACTGTGCTATCACTAATAAAAAATTGCTCCTTAATGGGAGCTGGTCGGCTGTTCCCAGGGAAATGCAAGACGAAATTAAGCCATTTTACCGACGCAAGGATGAAATGTCCATCCAATCGCATTGTCTCCTATGAGGGAATCGTGTGCTTTTGCCAAAAAAAGGCAGGGAAACATTTATACATGACCTACACAGTACCCACCCAGGCATAGTCATGATGAAGGCTATCGCCAGGTCGCACGTTTGGTGGCCCTTCATTGACTTAGAATTGGAGTCATGCGTACACCAATGTAACACTTGCTCACAGTTGAGCAATGCACCAAGGGAGGCCCACTGAGTCTGTGGTCACAGGCCTCCAAACCGTGGTCCAGGGTCAACGTAGATTTCACTGGCCCCTTTCTAGGAAAGATGTTCCTCGTAGCAGTGGATGTTTACTCTAAATGGATTGAATGTGTAATAATGTCATCATGTATATCCACTGCCACCATTGAAAGCCTCCGGGCCATGTTCATCATCCATGGTTTGCCCGACGTCCTTTTTAGTGACAATGGACCATGTTTCACCAGCTCGGAATTCAACGAGTTCATGACCCGCAATGGCATCAAATATGTCAGATCTGCCCCGTTTAACCCCACATCCAACGGTCAAGAGAAATGGGCAGTCCAAACTATCAAGCAGAGCTTGAAACGCGTGACCGACGGTTTCCTGCAGACCCGATTATCTCGGGTTCTGCTCAGCTACTGCACACGACCCCACTCACTTACCGGGGTTCCCCCTGCAGAATTGTTAATGAAGAGAGCACTCAAAACCAGGCTCTCCGTAGTCCACCCGGATCTCAATGATCATGTAGAAACCCGGCGTCACCGGCATAACATGTACCACGATCGCGCGGCTGTATCACGTGACATTGAGGTTAATGACCCTGTATTTGTTTTTAATTACGGTCATGGTCGCAAATGGGTTGCTGGCACTGTTTTAGCCAAGGAGGGGAGTAGAGCGTTCATTGTCAAACTTCTGAATGGACAAACGTGCAGAAAGCTTTTGGATCAGACCAAACTGACAACCAAGAACAGTTTGAAGAGAACATTACCATCATTGATCCATCAACACACACCCAACCAGCAATCGATCTTGCTGTCAATCACAAGGATGAACCCACCATGCCCGACAGTCTGATCAGACCAGCCACACCGCAGTGCAGCAATGATCCAACCAACTCACCCATGCCAGGACTTCAACTCAGGCGATCAACCTGGGAACGCAGAGCCCCTGATCGCCTCAACTTGTAAATAACTTGTATCTAAGACTTTGAGGGGGGAGTGATGTTATGTATGTAAAATATGCAATAGTGTAAAACTTGCCAGCAGGGGGCAAACCTGTTGGAGACACAAGGGTCACCTGCACACCTCCTGCAAGCAAGTATAAAAGGTTGTCTGCCATGCTGCTTTTTCACTCTGGAGTTTGAGTAAAGAGACCAAGGTCACATCAGTTTGAGCTTACATCATACAGTCTTGTGGAGTTATTCTGACCATAACAATAGTCAGCGCTTCATGGCAGTCAATGTCCAATATCCAGGGAGCATCCATGATGCTTTCATCTTGTGTGAAAGCAGTATCTCACGCATGTTCCAGCATCAACCACAAGGCCAGAGCTGGATGCTCGGGGATAAAGGTTACGGCCTCGCCACCTGGCTCATCACCCCGCTCTGGAACCCTCAGACAGAAGCCGAGCATCGCTATAATGACAGCTATGCAGCCACGCGCAACACCTTCGAACAGACAATTGGTGTGCTTAAGCAGCGCTTACGATGCCTGGACCACCCCAGCACTGCATTGCTGCACGCCACTGGTCCCAGGAGCCTTGGATTCCTTGAAACCACGAGAACGTCACTTCCTCCTCAGAGGAGTTGAGTGCTGTTAGTGGAGCAGGATTGATGCTACACCAGAGTCGGCTCATCGGTATCCTCCTCTTCCTCCTCCTCCAGATGATGGCCTGACATGGAGGGGTCCCTCGAGGGATGCGGCGCCTGTGTCTGGTCATCTGGAAGTAGAAAGCAAAAGACGAGTGGTTCGCAGTTGGGGAGAGGGCAGGGTGACATGAGGAAGGTCACATAGCACAGGCTCATTTGATGGACTGCCGTTACTCCAATATATCTAGTCCAGAGACACTGTAGGTCATTACCCCAACCCAGCCCAATGAGTGTGCAGGGCTTACCCTCAGTATCTGAGTGGGCCACAGGCTGCCCCAACCTGTGTGAGAATACCACCGCAGGTCGGGGCTATAAATAGAGCTGGAGCGCCGGGCCCTGAAACATTGTGGGTGAAGCTGGGCGAATGAGGGTGCGGGGCCCAGAGGAGCCGAGGGCCCAGGGGCAGCACGGACCTGCCCACACTGAGATATGTGTGCGCACTCAGTCCATGCAGCAGAGCAGGTCTCCAGTCATCCTGGTTCAGCCACTGGATAAAGGCTTAGCTCTGTTGAGCCCGTGTGGTGGTTGATGTGCAACGGTCACCACACGTTAAAAAAATTCACGCACCGGCATCTTCCACCCCCTCAACTGGAGTTCGGGACTGGAACATCGGGTCCTTCATTGAAACATCTGTGAACTCTTGTGGAAGCAAGTCATCCTCGCTTGCCTATGATCTGAGCGGGGTTCAGCGGCCCCAGTAGCAGCTGCCGGATCAGTGACACCGGTGAGGCCTGCCACTCTCTCCTCAATGTCAGTGAGTGGCAGGGTCTGAGGCGGACCGCTGCCTGTCCGCACCTGCTCGGGCCGATTATGAGACTTCTTTGCCTGCAAAGATGAAAATGAGATTGGGTACAAGAGGGTCCATCTGCTCATGGCACAGATAGCCACCAAAGCACTTATACCATACTGTCT
Source organism: Pristiophorus japonicus (assembly GCF_044704955.1). Classification (NCBI taxonomy): domain Eukaryota; kingdom Metazoa; phylum Chordata; class Chondrichthyes; family Pristiophoridae; genus Pristiophorus; species Pristiophorus japonicus. The sequence goes on from NC_091977.1 coordinate 329,721,178, forward strand.
GAATGTAATACAGTCCTCTGTTTAATGGCCTTGGAAGTTGCATGTGGTTCATCAAGAGGACATCGAAGTGGGGAGCCATCTTATGAGATCTCAGAAAGCAATCTCAATAATGTGTAAAGATCATTCATGGCAAATAGGGTGGCGAACTAAGTCTACCTATGTGTCATGCATTTTAGGAGGCAACCCACAGAGTGCTGAGAGGCACCAACAGCATGAGAACAAATAGTGTGTTAGATTTATCCTTAAAGTAATGAAGGAGTGCATGAATGAAAATGGTACTCACTCTGACGACCCTGATGAGATCGTTAAATTTCTTTCGGCACTGTGTGCCAGTCCTCACCACAGTGTCCGAGCAGAGACCTTCTTAGCTATTTCTCTCCAAATCCTCTTAAACATGGATGGCAGTGGTGTAGAACCACCCCGAAGATGCAAGTCCTGCCATCTCTGTTCCACAGCCCCCACTAGAGCTTCATTAGCCTCGTGGCTGAATCGCCTGGCACGCTGTCTGCAATCGTCCTCCTCCATCATCAAATTCAAAATCTGAAATGGCTGAACCAGCCCCGGTTGTACTGTATATGCGCACGCAGGAAGTGGGCGTGCTTGCATTAGCGACAGGAGACCATGTTTGCGACAGGAGATCATGTGATAATGACCAAATAATCTGTTTTAGTGATTTTGGTTACGGGATAAATGTTGGCCCAGGGAGAACGTCCCTACTCTTCTTCGAAATAGCGCCATGGGATCTTTTATGTCCACCTAAGAGGGCAGACAGGCCTCGGTTTAACATCATCCCTTAGAGATGTCCCTTTGGATTGGAAAATTGCAAATGTAACTCCATTCTTTAAGGAGGGTGGAAGAGAGAGAAATCAAGAAATTATAGACCTGTTAGTCTAGCATTTGTTGTGCGGAAATTATTGGCATCTATAATTAATGACAGAGTGACTGAGCACTTACAGAAATTTGAGCTGATTGGAGAGAGCCAAGATGGATTTGTAAAGGGTAGGTCATGTCTGATGAACCTAATTGAATTTTTAGAGGTAGTGTTAAAGTCATCATCATCATCACAGGCAGTCCCTCAAAATTGAGGAAGACGTGCCTCCACTCTAAAAGTGAATTCTCAGCTGACTGTACAGTCCAATACGGGAATTACAGTCTCTGTCACAGGTGGGACAGACAGTTGTTGAAGGAAAGGGTGGGTGGGGAATCTGGTTTGCCGTATGCTCCTTCTGCTGCCTGCGCTTGTTTTCTGCATGCTCTCGGCGACAAGTCTCGAGATGCTAAGCGCCCTCCCGGATGCTCTTCCTTCACTTAGGGCGGTGTTTGGCCAGGGATTCTCAGGTGTCGGTGGGGATGTTGCACTTTATCAAGGAGGCTTTGAGGGTGTCTTTGAAACGTTTCCTCTGCCCAGCTGGGGCTCGTCTGCCATGGAGGAGTTCGGCGTAGAGCACTTGCTTTGGGAGTCTTGTGTCGGCCATGCGAACAATGTAGCCCGCCCAACGGAGCTGGTCGAGTGTGGTCCACTGCTTCGATGCTGGGGATCTTGGCCTGATCGAAAACACTGACGTTGGTGCGTCTATCCTCCCAGGGGATTTGCAGGATCTTGTGGAGACATCGTTGGTGGTAGTTCTCCAGCGATTTGAGGGGTCTGTTGTATATGGTCCACGTCTCTGAGCCATAAAGGATGGCAGGTATCACTACAGCAAGCTTGGTGTCAGATTTGAGGGCCTGATCTTCGAACACTCTCTTCCTCAGGTGACTGAAGGCTGCGCTGGCGCACTGGAGATGGTGTTGGACCTCGTCGTCGATGTCTGCCCTTGCTGATAGTAGGCTCCCAAGGTATGGAAGGTAGTCCACGTTGTCCAAGGCCACGCCATGGATTTTGCTGACTGGAAGGCAGTGTTGTGTGATGGGGTCAGGTTGCTGGAGGACCTTTGATGTTTAGTGTAAGGCCCATGTTTTAGAAACATAGAAACATAGAAACATAGAAAATAGGTGCAGGAGCAGGCCATTCAGCCCTTCTAGCTGCACCGCCATTCAATGAGTTCATGGCTGAACATGAAACTTCAGTACCCCCTTCCTGCTTTCTCGCCATAACCCTTGATCCCCCGAGTAGTAAGGACTTCATCTAACTCCCTTTTGAATATATTTAGTGATTTGGCCTCAACTACTTTCTGTGGTAGAGAATTCCACAGGTTCACCACTCTCTGGGTGAAGAAGTTTCTCCTCATCTCGGTCCTAAATGGCTTACCCCTTATCCTCAGACTGTGACCCCTGGTTCTGGACTTCCCCAACATTGGGAACATTCTTCCTGCATCTAACCTGTCTAAACCCGTCAGAATTTTAAACGTTTCTATGAGGTTCCATCTGCTCCTGATGCCTTTTGTACGTCTCGGTGAAGATGTTGATGATGGCTTGGAGTTCAGCCTCTGAAAATGCGCAGATGCAAGCGTCGTTCACCTACTGTAGTTCGATGACAGAGAATGGGATGACCTTGGATCTAGCCTGGAAGCGACGAAGGTTGAACAGGTTCCCACTGGTTCGATAGTTTAGTTCCACTCCAGCGGGGAGCTTGTTGAGCGTGAGTTGGAGCATTGCAGCAAGGAAGATCGAGAACAGCGTTGGCGCAATGACGCAGCCCTGCTTGACCCCGGTCCGGACGTGGATTGGGTCTGTGGTGGATCCATTGGTCAGGATCACGGCTTGCATGTCGTCGTGGAGCAGGCGTAGGATGGCGACAAACGGGGCAGGCGGAGGATGGTGACGAACTTTTGGAGGCATCCGAAACGGAGGAGGACGCTCCATAGTCCCTCATGGGAAACAATGTCAAAGGCCTTTGTGAGGTCAAAGAAGGCCATGTACAAGGGTTGGTGCTGTTCCCTGCATTTCTCTTGCAGTTGTCGTGCGGTGAAGATCATGTCCTTTGTACCCCGTAGTGGACGGAATCCGCAGTGTGACTCTGGGAGGAGCTCCTCAGCCACAGGGAGAAGACGGTTGAGGAGGATTCTAGCGATGACTTTCCCAGTGGCCGACAACAGGGAGATTCCTCTGTAGTTGCCGCAGTCGGACTTGTCACCTTTTTTAAAAGATAGTCACGATTACGGCATCTGTGACATCTCCAGATGAGAGAGATAAGGTCATGCATTCAAGCCAATAGTGCCTCTCCGCCATACTTTAGTGCCTCAGCAGGGATTCCATCTGCTCCTGATGCCTTGTTGTTCTTGAGCTGATGGATGGCCTTTTCTACCTTGTGCGGGGCTGGGGTTTTGCTGAGATGGTGGCGGGTAGCATGCTGCGGGATGAAGTCGAAGACACTTGTGTCAAAGGCAGAGCCTCGATTAAGGAGATCTTCGAAGTGCTCCTTCCAGCGGGCCCTGACTGCCTCGGTGTCCTTGATGAGCATCTCCCCATTCTTGGCCAGCAGTGGGGTGGGGCCTTGTGTGTTTGGGCCATAGGTGGACCTGACTGCGATGAAGAATCCTCGCATGTCATGCTGTCTGCCAGCTGCTGAATCTCCTGTGCTTTCTCCATCCACCATCTATTCTTTAGGTCACGGGTTTTTTGTTGGACGTCGGCTTTCAGACGTCTGTAGAGCTGCTTTGCTGCTCCTGAGTTGGATTGTTGCTTTAAGTTCAGAAATATCCTGCACTGGCAGTTTATTAGCTCCTGGATCTCCCGGTCATTCTCATCAAACCAGTCCTGGGGCTAGAACCTCCACTTTTTTTTGCATGTTTAATGCCCACTTAACGCACATTTTAGCACTGAAATGATGTATAATGCCCATATATCGCCCATTTAGCCACAAAATGGAAACTGACGGACATTTTTCAGCGAGCGTTATTTTCTCCATGAGCTTAACGCCAAGAAAAAATAATACCGCCCGCCCACTTTTTTTGGGCGGAATCATCAGAATGGGCGAAATCAACGCCGTAATATCACCCGGCATTACTTTCCACACGGAATTAACGCTGAGATTCAATAATACCGCCCGCCCAATTTTTTTTGTCGTAAAGAGCACATTTGGCGAAACTAACGCCCAGGAGATCGGCCACTGTCACTTTCACGACCTCGCACACATATCGCCCACAATATCGCTCGCCCAAAAAAACGCCCAGAAAAAGTGGAACTGTTCTGAACTAACGCCAGCGATGTGGCTGGCATTTTTAAAATCGCAGGTCGCTTCATTCAAAAGGCAGCTTCAACTTCGGGGGAGTTTGCATTGACTCTGGAGTTCTTCTCAGGTGAAGTGACCATCTCAACAGACATACTTTCAGACTCTGGACTATTAGGGGTTTACTCTAGGTATATTTTAGTGAGGAAATCATTGCTTCTGATCAATCGCTATTACACTTTCATTGCAATGGAGCCAGCCATTTCTCAGCCTGCATCGATTAATACGCAGATGCTGCAGAGTGCAGATAGCTCAATGTCTAATGCACATCATTATGTGCCCAATTTAAGATGTGCAAGAATGAGGAGGAGGGCCAGACCATAAACACCCCACACGTATAAGGAAAAGAGGTCTTACCTCCACATCTCCGACCACACCTGCCTTCGGAGACTGCGCTTCCACAAGGTGGTGATCACTGAAATATGTGAGCTCATCAGGCTACCTATGCAGCCTGCCATCAGGACATCAGTGTCGGTCGAGGTCAAGGTCACTGCGGCACTGTCTTTCTATGTGTCCGGTTCCTTTCGGGCCTCTGTGGTCGAGATTTGCCCTCTGTTACATCATGCCACCCATCGCTGCATTAGACAGGTCATGGAGGCCCTGTACGTGAGAAGGATGGACTTTATCAGCTTCCCCATGACCACGGAGGCTCAGACTGACAGGGCTGGAGCATTCTACCACATTGCTAAGTTCCCCAGGGTGCAGGGAGCTATACAGTGCTCTCACATCGCCATGCGGGCACCTTCTCAGGACCCAGAGCTTTTTCGCAACAGCAAAGGATTTCACTCCCCGAAGGTCCAACTAGTTGTCGACCACAACCAGATCATACTGGCAATGAATGCCAAATGTCCGGGCACCTTCAATGAGCCTCACATCCTATGTGAGAGCGCTGTCTCAGACATCTTTAAGAGTCAGCCACAAGGACAATGCTGGATGTTTGGTGATAACCGATATGGCCTAGCCACCTGGCTGATGACCCCCCTGCGTGACGCCCACACCGAGGCCGAAAAGTGATACAACCAGAGCCACAGAGACACACGCAACGTGATCCAGAAAACAATAACTGTGCTTAAGCAGCGCTTCAGATGTCTGGACCATTCAGGGGGAGAACTACAATATAACCCTGAGCAATAGGTAAATTTGTGGTCGTGTGCTCCATGCTGCACAATCTGGCTATCAGGAGGGGCCAAGAATTGCCAGAAGGGACTGATGCTCCACCTCAGGAGAGAGAGGAAGAGGACGACGAGGGACTGGACGCTGACCTAGGGCCAGACAATCAGGCTGGCTATGCAACCATGCCCACGACCCCCTCCAGACCGCAGGAAAGGGCCCGTGGTGGCTACATAGCTGCAAGACTCTTACGTGAGGAGCTGATATCTAAATGATTTGCCTGAAAGAACGTAGATGTGAGTGACAATGCTGACACACTGCTGTGTGTGTGCAGCTCAGACATCAGTGGTGCCCATCACCTTGATGCCAGTTAAAGTTTACGTTGATTGAAGTTAAATTGTATTTAGCCCTTTCCTGTTAAGGAATCACCAGTGTGTAATGGTCCAGCTAGCTGAGACAATGCGTTACAAAGTTATGTTCAATAAAAAAAATGTTATACCAACATTGGTCTGAAATCATAAATATCACAGGCAATAACACCCAAACCCTGCTCACACCCCACATTTTCCACCATTGACATCAATCAAATGTTCAACATGTCCAGCAACACAGAATACAAAAGCAAAGCAGGAGGGTGGCCCCCTCCCCCCATACATTACAACAAATTGCATACACCCAGATGGAGATATAACACAGCCATCACCTTCAGACATGCACCTCACTTTCCTTCCCCCCTCCCCTTCTTCTCCCCACCCCTACCCCTTCCCCTCCTCGCTCCACGGTGCCTGGCTGAGGAGCTCCTCAGGCGGTGCCACATTAGGGAGGATTAAGGCAGATGCATTGGTTGCACGAGTATGGGAGCAGGGGGTGCCAAAAGGGCAACATTCTCTGAAGCAGAAGCAGGATCTTGGTCCTTCCTCTCATCTGTCGTTTGCAGTGGTGGTGCGGAACCTAGGGGTGGAGTGCCGCGCTCTGGGACCACTGGGAGGCCTGTGCCAGCAGTGTTCCTGGCTATTGCATCCATCCGCGGAATATACTCAGTCATGGTGGCCAGCTGTCGGGATATGCCCCCCCAATGTTTTGATGTGCTGGTCACCAATGTCTACAATCCTCCTGGATAACTGTATCTTTCCGCTCTCATGTGGCGCTCGTGGAACAGACCTGCCACGTCCACGAGGCCTCCGTGAGGTCAGCGCCGTCCTGGAGATAAATGGTGTGCCCTGTGGCAAGGTGCTTGGGGCCGGTACCTCCAGAGTGGAGGCGGGAATGACCGGAGGACCACTAGATGGCCTTGGGATGGAATGGCTTCTGAAGCGTGGTGATGCAGATTCCTCGAAGTCCGCGCTCTCATCCGTGGAGAACAGACCCAGCGGATTGACGGGCAAGAATCGGAGCTCCTCAGCACCAGATGTAGGATCGTCCATGTTATGTTTGCAATAAAGGTTCAAACTGAGTGCTGTTTAGCTAAACAAGGTACAACCTTGCTTCTGCTTTATTTTGGCCCAAAGTGTCTGACTCACAAAATGGCTGGCCTTTTATACCAGAGCAGCACCATGTGCGTGCTGCTCAGTGGCCTCCAGCAATGACACCATCTGGTGGCTACAAACAGCATGTACATACATGACAATATCCTCCTCTGAGATCTTATCACAGTCTTTCACAGGTTGAGACGGTCCGGTGCTTTACGCTCCCGGGTTGACCGTCTCAGTTCGATTCCGGCCTTGGGTGAATGTGCGGAGTCTGTTGTGGCTGGTGGCTGGATGGCTGACCTGTTGTGGGTGGCAGTGGCCATGTCAGGAATTGCAAGTCCATTTTTATTGAACAAGTCCGTGATGGAAATTCCGGGTTCACTGATAACCCTTGAGTCCACTGAAGGCTGCTGGTATGTTGGTTGGGTGTCGACAGTTTTTTGGTCCGATTGCTCTGGCTCGTCTGTGTGGCTCAGCATTGTTTGATCCATGTGTTTCCTGCAAGTTTGTCCATTCTTGAGCTTAATAACAAATACTATGTTGCCCTCCTTGGCCATGACCGTACCAGCGATCCATTTGAGACCCTGACCATAATTCAACACATATACAAGATCATTAACAGAAATCTCATGTGACACAGTTGGGCGATCATGGTACCCTTGTTGACTCTGACTTCTGTATTCAACATGATTACTTAAATCCGGGTGTACAAGAGATAACTTGCTCTTAAGACCTCTTTTCATCATGAGAGACCCCTGTGAGTGTGTGGGGTCTTGTCCTGTAACTCAGCAGCATACAAGACAAGCGGGTCTACAGTGATCCTTGGGTTACTCTCCTCATGCTTTGCTTGATAATTTGTACTGCACGTTCTGCTTGCCCATTGAATGGTGCTGACCTTACATGTTTTATGCCATTAAGTTTACAAACTCTTGAAACTCCTGACTGGTGAAGCATGACCCATTGTCGCTCACCACTATGTCAGGCAGACCATGTGTCGCGAACATGACATTGAGATTCTCTATGGTTGCCGTGGATGTGCTGGATGACATGATTATGCATTCTATCCACTTTGAATAAGCATCCACCACCACTAAAAACATCTTGTCCAGGAAGGGAACTGCAAAATCTACATGGATCCTGGACCAAGGTTTGGATGGCCATGACCACAGGCTCAGCGGCAATTCCACTAGTGCTTTCCTGAGCTGCATGCAGGTATTGCACTGATCCATGCAAGCTTCCAGCTCAGAATCAATTCTTGGCCACCATACGTGGGACCTGGCGATGGTCTTCATCATCACTATACCAGGATGTGTGCTGTGTATCTCACACACAAACTTCTCTATCCTTTTCTTAGGCATGACAACTCGATTGCCCCACAATATGGAATCTGCTTGAATAGACAGTTCGTCCTTGCGATGAATGTATGGTTTGGCCTCCTCGCACATTTGCTTAGGTATGGCAGACCAATCTTCTTTGAGGATGCAACCCTTTATCACTGATAAAATCAGGTTCTGGCTGGTCCAGGTCTTAACTTGTTGAGCCGTGACAGGGGTACCTTCACTCTCAAAAGCATCCATGATTAACATTAAATTTGCCGGTTGTGGCGTTTCCACCTCCGGTGTGGGCAACGGCAACCGGCTCAAAGCATCGGCACAATTCTCTGTGCCAGGTCTGTGGCGAATGACATAATCATAGGCAGATAATGTCAGCGCCCACCTTTGGATGTGAGATGAAGCGCTGGTATTGATACCTTTGCTCTCAGAAAACAATGAAATGAGCGGCTTGTGATCGGTCTCTAATTCGAATCTCAGACCGAACAGGTATTGATGCATCTTTTTAACACCATACACACATGCTAAAGCTTCATTTTCTGCCATATTGTAGGCTCTTTCTGCTTTAGACAAACTTTTGGATGCATACGTGACAGGTTGGAGTTTCCCCGACTCATTGGCTTGTTGTAACACGCAACCAATTCCATATGATGATGCGTCACAGGCCAAAACTAAACGTTTACATGGGTCATAATGTACCAGCAGCTTGTTTCAGCAAAGCAGATTGGTGGCTTTCTTGAAGGCTCTGTCTTGCAATGCACCCCACACCCAGTTGTTGCCTTTTCTCAATAGCATGTGCAGTGGTTCAAGTAAGGTGCTCAATTTAGGTAGGAAGTTACCAAAGTAGTTGAGTAGACCTAGGAACGAACGCAGCTCCGTCATGTTCTGCTGTTTGGGTGCATTCTTGATGGCTTTGGTTTTCATGTCAATAGGTCTGATGCCATCGGCAGCAATTTTCCTCCCGAGGAATTCGATCTCCGGTGCCATGAAGATGCACTTCGATCGTTTAAGTTCCACTCTGTCCAAACGCAGTGAAACCTCATCCAGGTTGTTCAGATGTTCCTTGGAGTCACGACCGGTGATCAGGATGTCTTCAAGAAACACAACGGTTCTGGGAACGGACTTCAGTAGACTTTCCATATTCCTCTAGAATATTGCTGCAGCCGAGCGAATTCCAAATGGGTACCTGTGGTAAATAAACAGTCCTTTGTGTGTGTTAATGCACGTGAGTCTCTTCGACGTCTTGACCAACTCCTGTGTCATATTGACCGATGTCAAGTCCAGTTTAGTGAACGACTTCCCTCTGGCTAGCGTCGCAAACAAGTCATCAGCCTTCGGTAATGGGTACTGATCTTGTTTTGAAACCCTGTTGATCATAGCCTTGTAGTCTCCACAGATTCTGACTGTACCATCACTTTTCAGCACAGGAACAATGGGGCTGGCCCATTCATTAAATTCGACCGGTGATATGATCCCTTCACGCTGGAGTCTGTCCAGTTCAATTTTGACCTTCTCCCTCATCATATACGGCACTGCCCGAGCTTTATAATGGATGGGTCTTACATCTGAGTCCACGTGGATCTGCACCTTGGCTCCCGTGAAGTTACCGATACCCGGTTCGAACAGCTAGGAGAACTTGCTTAATACTTGGGCACATGTATCTTCCTCCAACGACAACACCTTTATGTTGTTCCAGTCACATCTGATTTTCTCCAACCAGCTCCTGCCGAGCAGCTTTGGGACATTGCCTGGAACAATCCACAGCGGTAACTCGTGAACCGCACCGTTATACGACACGTTAATTTGTGCACTGCTGATCATTTTTATCAGTTCTTTGGCATACGTGTGCAGCTTGGCATTAGCAGGGCTCAGCCTGGGCCTCACAGCCTTAGGATCCCACAGGTTATTAAATGCCCTCTCGTTCATGATTGATTGACTCGCCCCTGTATCCAGTTCCATCGATACCGATCTCCTGTTAATCTTCACATTAATCAAAATTGGTTTACTCTTGCTTATGAAAGAGTACAGTCCATACATTTCCTTCTCTGGTATCTCGGATTGCGTATCTGGATCTGCGCTAGTCTGACTCTCATCCTCCACGTGGTGTGTCGCAGCTCGCTTGCTCATCTGCGGACACTTGTGCTGGAGATGCCCTACTCTCAGACAGCTTTTGCAACTATATTGCTTAAATCAGCACTGCTGGTGCCGATGATTTCCCCCATAACGCCAACACAGAGAAGTCGGATACATTCCCGCTGGCGGACTTTGGGCAGCCACAGGTTTTGCGAACACAGCCGGATAGGCCCTGCCATGTGCCGCTCTGCCGAACGCCAAATCAAACGCATTTACAGTACTTGCCGAGGTTCAGTTCTTCACCGCTATTTGCTTTAGACTCCTGTCCGTTGTCATACACGATTGAGCGATCTGGATGGCCCTTTTTAAATCCAACTCCTCCACCGCCAGAGGTTTGTGCAGGATTACCTTGTGGTTGATACCGAAAACAAAGAAGTCCCGCAGCATGACTGCAAACATCGTCCCAAACTTGCACGGTCCCGCTAGACATCTCAGGTCGCCAACGAATTCCGCCGCGCTCTTGTCCTGCGATCGAACGTGTGTATAAAACCTGTATCTCGAGATGATGATGCCATCGTCTAGCTTAAGGTGCTCCCGTACCAATGTACACAACTCCTCGTACGTTTTCTCTGTTGGATCACTCGGCATGAGTAGATTATTTATCAGACTGTAGATCTCTGAACCGCACACAGTGAGGAACACGGCCCGGCGCCGATCTGCTCCATCGACCTCCTTCATTTTGTTGGTCATGAAGTACTGGTTCAAATCGCTCACAAAGTCTGTCCAATCTTCTCCCTCCACGAATCGCTCTAAAAATCCAATCGTGCTCATTTTGCAAACAAACGTTCTTGTATTCTCGTCGCCAAATGTTATGTATGCAATAAAGGTTTAAACTGAGTACTGTATAGCTAAGCAATATACAACCTTGTTTCTGCTTTATTTTGGCCCTTTATTTTGACCCACAAAATGGCTGGCCTTTTATACCAGAACAGCACCATGTGCGTGCTGCTCAGTGGCCTCCAGCAATGACACCATCTGGTGGCTACAAACAGCATGTACATACATGACAGTCCGGAGAGTCGGGCCCCGCGCCCCGACCTTCTGTGGTCTTGCCTGGGGCCGTGCTGCTGGCTGAGCTACAAAACACAAATAAGGTTATTAGAGGAGAAGGGGGTGCTAGGGTCACAAAGTGAGTCCAGCGCTACACACAGCATATGCACAACAAAAGCACCACCGCTATCAAAATCATCACAGACATCACATTTCATGACCATCAACACATTGTGCATTGCAATGGTTTTCATTAGACCAGCATTATTTCTATGACAATTTTAGAAATCATCTATCATATATTATTGTTTGGATATGAGTGGGTGTGGCATCTATAGACTTTACATTATGCAATGGTGTAAGCTTTACTCACGTGGCATCACTTCAGGGTCTGCAGATGCTTCCGTGGCTGTCCGGGTGTGTTCCCCATGAGTGCAAGCACCCGATCCTCCATCTCAGTAATGTTGCTGGTGACTGGTGGCCCACTACCCGTTCATCTCTGCATGGACCTCATGGTCGATAGCTTCTTCTGTAAAAGACGACATGGCTTGAGATCATTGCGTGATATCATTGCTAGGCACTGTCACAGAGACTGATACAACACATAACCGACAGATGTAATCATGATTTTTATGATAATTATCATTTTTTACCTAAAGACGTGCACCGTGACCGCAGGCTTTGAGTAAAACATTCCCGGTAAAAGTGAAAGACCTCACATCTGATGATAGTCACTCATGACTGTTACAAATCAAATTATATAAATACATAAGTACATGTAAATCAATGTACTACCTACTCTTGCGGATCCCACAAGGTTGTTCCATCGTTTGCGGCATTGGTTGCTCTCACGAACCTCATTGGTCACCGACGAGACCACCTCTGTTATCTCAGTCCATATCTTCTAATAGGCCTTTGGGGTGGGCTTCCCACGCCCTCTCTGTGTCAAATCACCCCAGCATAATTCGACCTCCTGCAGGAGGGAGGCATTTGCCTCATATGAGAACCTCCTCGCTCTTTTGTGCCTTCCAATGTGCTCCTCTCCCAGCTTATTGCTCTCTCCAGCATCAGTCTCCACAGCATGCTGTGATGCCTCCTCCTCTCCTCCATTATAGACCAAATTCGGGCAAATATGTGGCTGGTAACAGCTACTTTTTGTTTGCCTACTTGCTGTGAAGCTCTAAAGTCTCCCTCTTTCCTCCCAAAGCAGCCACATCACACCCAGACACGCCTTCAGTCCCTCTGAGCTCCCTCTCTCTCTCTGTCTCCTCTTCTGCGCATGTCATGATGACCCTTGACCTCCTGAATCACTGGAATCGAGCGTTGCAGTGCCGTTGCTAAGGACAGCGACACTTTACGGCAGGTCAGCGAGATTTAATGCTACCGCTCATTTCATATTGCTCGCGGTAACGCCCATTTTCAAAAATGGAGACCAGGTGCTTTGAGACTAGGCGAGAAACCGGCGATCTGAAAACCCTTTTTTGCTGTCCACACCGGAAATAACACCCATTTTTAGGCGATAAGCACAAAAGTGGAAAATCTAGCCCCTGGTGTTTCCTGATTGAGTGACCGAGCGTCTCTTCGCAGGCACTGGTTATGGTGGCCTGGAAGGCAGACTCTTCGTCTCGGGGGTTATCGATGGTCGCCAGGTTGGCAATGATGCGCTGGCTGTATAGTGCTCTCTTTGCTGGGTCTTTGAGTGCCCTGGCATTGATTTTTCTATGGCATTGCTTCTGTTGCTGTCGTTGCTTTGGGGCTATATTAATGTCGATGATGGAGCGGATTAGGCGGTGGTCCGTCCAGCAGTCATCAGCTCCTGTCATGGCGCGGGTGATGCGCACATCCTTGGGATCCCTCGCTCAAACGATGATGTAGTTGAGCAGGTGCCAGTGTTTGGAGCGAGGGTATTGCCACGATGCCTTGTACTTGTACCTCTGGCAGAACAAGGTGTTGGTGATGACAAGGTCGTGTTCTAGGCATTTTGTCAGGAGCAGGGTACCGCTGGAGTTGGTTTTCCCTACCCCCGTCTCTGCCGATCACAACTCCCCAGAGGTCCATGTCCTTACCGACTCTGGCGTTGAAGTCACCAAGGAGGATCAGTTTGTCATCCGTAGGGACGCAGGACAGGGATTGTTCAAGGCTGGAGTAGAATACCCTCTTTGGCCTCATCTGTTGTGTTGAAAGTTGGGGCGTATGCACTGATAACTGTGGCTCACTGGTTCCAGGCTAGGGTGAGCTGGAGAGTCATGAGGCAATTGTTAATCCTGGAGGGGGAGTCTCAGAAGTGGTCAACCAGCTCGTTCTTGATGGTGAAACCAACTTCATGGAGGCGGCGTTCTACCTCTGGTTTGCCTTTCCGAAGAAAGTGTAACCTCCACCTTGTTCTTTGAGATGGCCTTCCCCTGCCCGCCGGGTCTCACTTAGGGCAGCGATGTCGACATCGAAGTGCCTTAAGTTCCTGGGCAATGATGGTGGTGCGGTGTTCCGGTCTGTATCTGTTAGGGTTGTCCATGAGGGTCCTCACTTTCCAGGTCCCGAACTTCATTTTGAAGGGTGGAAGATGCCTGTGCGTGAGTTCTTTTAACCGTGGGATGGCTGTTGCACACCAGCTACCACACGGGCGTAGCAGAGCAAGGTCTTGGTCCAGTGGCAAGGGGGTCCGAGCGACTGGAGACCAGGCTTTACTGTATGGGCCTAATTGCCTATGGTGGGGTGTGAGCCGTAAGCTCGGCACTAAGCAGCACCTTCAGGAGAGGTGGTGGGAGTTCTGAGGGGTGATGAGGGGAGGGGATGAGAGATGCTGGGGTCCTGTTCCATTTTAGATTCTCGAAGGGAGAAGTCAGAGTGGCCGCCACCATTACCCGCGCAACATGTCCGACAGGTGCTCCAGGCTCGCGCTGCCTCCGTTGTCAGGGAGACGCTTATTTATAAGTAACTAAGGGAGTAAACAGAGGATTGTCTATGAATGTAACTTACATGGACTTCCAGAAGACATTCAATAAGGTTCCAAATAAGAGACTGTTAGCTAAATTAAAGCTCATGGAATTGAAGGCAAATTATTGAACTGGTTAGGAGATTGGTTAGGCAGCAGAAGACAGAGTAGGAATAATAGGTATGACTTGAATTGGAAGGAAGTGACTACTGATGTCCCACAAGGATCTGTACTGTGGCCTCAACTATTCGCTATATTTATGAATGACTTTGATAACACAATAGAGAGCCATATATCCAAATTTGCTGATAACACAAAGATTGGTGGTAAAGTAAATAATGTCGATGGGAGCATAAAATTGCAAAGAGACATTGATAGATTAAATGAGTGGGTGAAACTGTGGCAGATGGATTTCAACACAGGTAAGTGTGAGGTGATCTCGGTTGGACCAAAAAAGGATAGATCCGGGTATTATTAAATGGTGAAAAGCTAGAAACAGTGGAGGCCAAAGAAATTTGAGATCCATGTGCACAGATCACTAAAATATAGTGGTCAGGTACAAAAAAATAATCAAAAAGTATGTTAACCTTTATAACTAGAGGGCTAGAATACAACAACAACAACAACTTATTTTTATATAGCGGATTCAAAGTAGTGAAACGTCCCAAGGTGCTTCACAGGAGTATTATGAGACAAAATATTTGACACGGAGCCACATAAGAAGAAATTAGGATAGGTGACCAAATGCTTGGTCAATGAAGTAGTTTTAAGGAGCGTCTTAAAGGAGGAGAGAGCGGTAGAGAGACGGAGAGTTATAGGCAGGGAATTCCAGAGCTTAGAGCTTAGGCAATAGAAGGCACGGCCACCAATGGTTGTGTGATTAGCGTCAGGGATGCACAAGTGGGCAGAATTAGAGGAGCGCAGACATGTCGGAGGGGCGGGTGGGGGAGGGGGTTGGAAGTGCGTGGGCTGGAGGAAATTACAGAGATAGGGAGGGACAAGGCTATGGAGGGACATCAAAACAAGGATGAGAATTTTGAAATTGAGGCGTTGCTTAACCGGGAACAAATTTAGGTCAGCAAGCACAGGGGTGATGGGTGAGTGGGACTTGGTGCAAGGTAGGACATGGGCAGCCAAGTTTTGGATCACCTCTAGTTTTTGTAGGATAGAATGTGGGAGGCCAGCCAGGTGTGCATTTGAATAGTCAAATCTAGAGGTAACAAAGGCATGGATGAGGGCTTCAGCAGTGGATGAGCTGAGGCAAGGGCGGAGCCGGGCAATGCTATGGAAATAAGTGGTCTTAGTTATGTTGCGGATATGTGGTCGGAAGCTCATTTCAGTCAAATTTGACACTAAGGTTGCGAATAGTCTGGTTGAGCCTCAGAAAGATGTTAGGGAGAGAGTTGGAGTCAGTTGCTAGGGAACGGAGTTTGTGGCAGGGACTGAAAACAATGGCTTCGGTCTTTCCAATATTCAATTGGAGAACATTTCTGCTCACCCAGAACTGGATGTCAGACAAGCAGTCTGACAACTTAGAGACCGAGGAGGGGTCGAGCGAAATGGTAGTGAGGTAGAGCTGGGTGTCATCAGCGTACATGTGGAGATTGATGCTGTGTTTTCGGATGATGTCACCAAGGAGCAACATGTAGATGAGAAATGGGAGGGGACCCAGTATAGATCCTTGGGGCACACCAGTGGTAACGATGCGGGGGCGGGAAGAGAAGCCAGTGCAGGTGATTTAACGGGAAGGAAGTTTTGCTACAGCTATACAAAGCCCTGGTTAGATCACATCTGGATTATACTGAGCCCCTAGGTACTGTGGGGGAGAGGAAGCTCGGACTTTAAATATAAATCATTACATCCAATTGCTGATTAGCCCAATCTGTACATTTTTATACACCATTCCAGATTTACCCAATTTATATAGTATTATAAGGGATACAGTCCTGAGCACTTTAGAAAGGACATATTGGCCGTGGAATGAGAGCACCCCAGATCTACCAATTATCAGGGTTCCAAGGATTAGATTATGAGAAGAGATTACATAAACTAGGCTTGTATTCTCTGGAGTATAGAAAGTTAAGAGGTGATTTGAATTAGGTTTTTAGGATTTTGAAAGGAATTGAAAAGGTAAATAGAGAGAAACTTTTTTCCGCTGGTGGGGTAGTCCATGACAAGGGAAAATAAGAGCCAGGCCATTCAGGAGGGAAGTTAATAAATACGTCTTCATGCAAAGGGTGGTAGAAATGTGGAACTCTCCCACAATAAGCAGTAGCTGCTAGCTCAATTAATTTTATATCTGGGATCGATAGCTTCAAGGATGTAAAAGGGTATGGAGCCAAAGCAGGTGGATGAAGTTAAGATCTCATTGAATGACGGAACAGCCTCAAACGCTGAATGGCCTCCTCCTGTATGTGAAAAAAAAAGTATGTAAAAAAACTGCTGGTATGGTCTGTAGGTTGACAGTTGACTGCTAAATGGGACTAAACAGGACGGAAAATTACAAATAATACTTCTCCGAATAATCGGTGGCACAATTTCTTAATGTCTAACCAGGTTTTGGCACCGCCACTGTGCTGTCTAAATCTGTACAATGTAAATTAAGAGCTATATATTCTGTGGATATTGTTATACGCTGTCTGATAGCACCCCAGGGCGAGAGGCAATTATTTGACCATTAACGGAGCAACTGTTGGGAAATAAGCGTGAAATCCGTTCACATTTTATTAGTAATAACAATTCAGTTGTAAACTAAACGGGAATGCAGGTTATAAATTGCACATGGAACGCGACTTCAAAATAGACATTGCACTAACTGGGAATGTGCGGGAGCTGGGAGCTGATCTCATTGTCAAACTTGTCTGCGTTTTAAGCTCCTGCCTCCTCTCACTTGAGCAACTCTTGCGTGCGGGGTTCACTCGACTTTTTGCCAACTATCTCACCCCTTGGAGACTGTCATTTAGCAACGTGCCTGCGTATTCTCACAAATCACTGTGCAGACCGAATCACATTCCTTAAACTGGATTAAAGATGTGAGTGAACAGATGGGGGGCGCATCCAAGCTCGGATATGGCTGTCCTTGAGCAGAATGGGAATGAGCCGATGAAGAGAGACTGCGAACCGATTGAGAGAGATGTTTGGATTATTTCTAGTTCATGGTATCAAGCTGCAAATCATCGGGGAGGGAGAAGGAAGAATTGGGGGCGAGTATATCATTAGCACGTGAATGAAGATAAAAGAGGGAGTTTACCGAGTGACGCACTGTAAAATCTTAACATTCAGAAACCTGAGTATAAACACATAAGCAAACAGAGACAGAATGACGTTGAGCGTTGAAGTAAAATTCATTTTGAAAGTACATGTATTGAAGGAGTTTCCGTGCCATGCAATTGGCCCATTGTCCAAACTCAAAGAGAATGTTCGGTTCATGTTATCCTGATGTTTACTACCAGGTTGCTAATAGTGACCACAGTGCGTGATTTGAATGTGCACGGATCCAAATAGCCATCCAACTCCACACCTTCCGCACACTGGGAATATAGACCCTGGCGGGAAGGAGCCCTTCACCTGGAGCTTGTAGCTGGAACTGGCACTGGGGAAAGGTAAGGTGGTACAGCGTGTCCCAGGAGATCGAACATCTGCCCCACGCTGCCTCACTCTCTATTCACTAGTTCCCGTATTGGAATGAGCTGAGGCGCAGGTTACAAAACTTCAGCATTGGGATTTAAATTGAGACTGAACAAAAGTCAAGGTTAAAGAATTCTAGAGATTGCTACACGTGAATGAGATTCCATAATCCGGAGAGTTCCTTTAAGTAAAGTAGATTGACTTTCCCAGGCCTTCTCTGAACGAATTTTATTTAATAGATATATTTATCAAAAATTGTATGTAATAATGCATAGTTGAAGCAAATCTGAAACCATATACAATGACATATCGATTGAGCAAATCGGGGATGGTGAACAATAACATGTATAGATTGGGTAAATCTGGAATGGTATACAAAACTGTATAGATTGGGCCATCCATTGGATGTAATGATTTATATTCGAAGTTCTGGCTCCCTCTCTCCCGCAGTGCCTACGGGCTCAGTACAATCCGCACTGTTTGTCTGATCTGACGAGCCGCACTCGGACTGACTGAATTGGGAACAATATTTTCACCCCAGTCACCCTGCAAATAAATGGGGTAAATGCCGTCTTTAATATCCTGTGTCTCATGTTCCCCAATAGGGAGAACATCTTGTGTGCTGGTTTTTAAAATCTAGTCAGAAACACCGTGATCTTAGAAAGTTTGAAATGAACACAAACATAATTTTAGCTAATTTTAAAGCAGGAAATGAGGGCAAACAATCAAGATAACCCTTGAATCCTCTAATGAAAACTACTTCTTGCACAATTGTAGCCATCGGCCACTGAAATGATAAAAATATAAACAGAAAATGCTGGAAATACTCAGCAGGTCAGGCAGCATACGTGGAGAGAAAAACAAGTTAACGATTCAGGTCGATGACCTTTCCTCAGAACTGGAAATATAGTAGTTTACAAGCAAGTTCAGGTTTCAGGGAAAGGGTGGGGGGGAGCGGTGGTGGTGCATAGGGGAAGATCTGTGATAAAGTAGATGACAGGAGTGATTAAATGACAGTGATGTCTGTAATCTGTAAGCACACAGCCTAATGATGGTTAATGTACCCCTTCTCGCAGAGGACAGATACCAAGAGGGCAACAGGAGCTGCGGGACAGCATGAGAGGCCAGTCCGTGCGGTGGAGTTTGGCGATAGCTTTCAGTCTCTGGTCACTCGCTGGTTCAGGTAACTAAGAATCGGTTCAAAACAATCCGACCACAGCCGAATGCTATCAGAAATCTTAACCGTCTGTGTATAGCAAGTGGGACAAGGTTTTCTAAATCACATTTACTGGATATTGAGCTGCATTTTAATCCGGTTGCAATAAATCGAAATAGAAACATAGAAATCCACAGCGCAGAAGGAGGCCATTTCGGCCCATCGTGTTCATGCCGGCCGACAAAGAGCCGCACGGTCCTCGGTCAGCAGCCCTGAAGGTTACATATAAACCTATGAGCAATGAACAATGGCGGGAAGTAAAGAGCACCAAGCCCAACCAATGCGCCCCACACAACTGCGATACTCCATGCACTGAAACATTCTACACTCCACCCCCAACCGGAGCCATGTGATCTCCCCTGGGAGAGGCAAAAACCAGATAAAAACCCAGGCCAATAGGGGAAAAAGAAATTGGGGTAAATTCCTCTCCGACCCATCCAGGCGATCAAAACTAGACCAGGAGATCACCTTGGTCGTATTCAATTCCCTGCAGTACTTACCATCGTATTTGCACCAGCCAACAAGAGGTAATCCCATTTACGAGTTTAAGGTCTGTAACCCAGCAGGTTATGGCACTTCAAGTGCCCATCCAACCACCTTTTAAATGTGGTGAGGGTTTCTGCATCCATCACCCTTCCAGGCAGTGAGTTCCAGACCCCCACAACCCTCTGTGTGAAGAAGCTTCCCCTCAAATCCCCTCTGAACCTTCCACCAACCATTTTAAAACTATGCCCCCTCGTAATTGACCCCTCCACCAAGGGAAATAGGCCCTTGCTATGCACTATATCCAGGCCCTTCAAAATTCTGTACAGTTCAATGAGGTCTCCTCTCCGCCTCCTCTGTTCCAATGAGAACAAACCCAGCCTATCCAATCTGTCCCCATAGCTAAGATTCTCCATTCCAGGCAGCAGCCTAGTAAATCTCCTCTGCACCCTCTCTAGTGTAATTGCGTCCTTCCTTTAATACGGCGACCAGAACTGCATGCTGTACTCCAGCTGTGGCCTAACCAGAGTATTATATAATTTAAGCATAACCTCCCTGCTTTTGTACTCTATGCCACAGCCAATAAAGGCAAGCATTCCATATGCCTTCTTAACC
The DNA here is from genome assembly GCF_044704955.1 of Pristiophorus japonicus. NCBI lineage: Eukaryota > Metazoa > Chordata > Chondrichthyes > Pristiophoridae > Pristiophorus > Pristiophorus japonicus. Next base: position 329,741,252 of record NC_091977.1, read on the forward strand.
ATCTTATCCACCTGGCCTGCTACTTTCAGGGATCCGTGGACAAGCACTCCAAGGTCCCTTTGTTCATCTACACTTTTAAGTGGCCTGCCGCTTAATGTGTATACCCTTTCCTTATTAGCCCTCCCAAAGTCCAAATTAAATTCCATTTGCTCTCCTGACCAATAGATTGATATCCTCCTGCAGTCCATGACTTTCCTCTTCATTATCAACCACACAGCTAATTTTAGTGTCATCTACAAACTTCTTAGTCAAAACCCCTATAATCAAATCTAGATCATTGATGTATACCACAAAAAACAAGGGACTGAGCCCTGCGGAACCCCACTGGAAACACCTTTCCCGTCACAAAAACATCCATCAACCATTACCCTTTGCTTCCTACCTCTAAGCCAATTTTGGATCCAACTTGCCACTTTGCCCTGGATCCCATGGGCTTTTACCTTCATGACCAGTCTGCCATGTGGAACCTTACCAAAAGCTTTGCTGAAGTCCATATACACTACATTGTATGCACTGCCCTCATCGACCCTCCTGGTTACCTCCTCGAAAAATTCAATCAGATTAGTCAAACACGATATGCCCTTAAAAAATGGCTGACTGTCCCTAATTAATCCTTGCCTTTTCAAATGTAGCTATATCCTGTCCTTCAGAATTTTTTCCAATAATTTTCCCATCACTAAGGTTAGGCTGACAGGCCTATAATTACTCGGCCTATCCCTTTCTCCCTTCTCAAACAAGGATATCACATTAGCAGTCCTCCAGTCCTCCGGCACCATGCCCAAATCCAAAGAGGACTGGAAAATGATGGATGCAAAGTATTCATTAAGAACCTTACCAACATCTTTCGCTTCCACACAAAGATTACCCTCATGGTCTCTAATAGGCCCTATCCTTTCTTTAGTTACCCTCTTGCTCTTAATATATTTACATCTTTGGGTTTTCGTTAATTTTACTAGCCAATAATTTTTCATACTCTCTCTTAGCATTCCTAATATCCTTTTTAATTTTACCTCTTAACTTTCTATATTTCTCCAAAGATTCAGTAGTATTTAGCCTTCGGTATATGACATAAGCTTCCCTTTTTTTCTTTATCCTCCCCTATAAGTCCCGAGACATCCAGGGGGCACTAGAATTATTATTCTCATCCTTTTTCTTTAAGGGCACATGTTTGGCCTGAACCTTCCAGATCTCCTCCTTGAATGCCTCCCGCTGTTCCGACACTGATTTACCCACAAATAGCTGTTTCCAGTCCACTGTGGCCAAATCACTCCTCAACTTAGCAAAGTTAGATTTTCCCCATTTTGGAACTTTTATTCCAGGCCTATTCTTGTCCTTATCCATAACTAACTTGAATCTGACTGAATTATGGTCACTGGCACCCAAGTGCTCGCCCACTAATACCCCTTCAACCTGCCCAGCTTCATTCCCCAAAACTAAATCCAAAAATGCCCCCTCTCATGTTGGGCTTGTTACATACTGACTAATAAAGTTCTCTTGAATGCGTTTTAAGAATTTCACACCCTCAATCAATATTAGGATAGTTAAAATCCTCTACTATTACTGCCCTATGGTTTTTAGACTTCAGAGCAATTTACCTCTATATTTGCTCCTCTATCTCCCTCCCACTGTTTGGAGGTCTATAATACACGCCCAGCAGTGTGATCGCCCCTTTTTTATTTTTCAATTCAACTCATATGGTCTCTTTTTATTATCCCTCTAACATATCATCCCTCCTCACCGCTGTAATACGAATCTAAATTTACACAGGGTTATTGAACGAAGTTAACCAAGAGCTATCATCTGTCTGTGTCTGTCTCTCTCACTCTGTCTAGCTGTCTGTCTGTCTCTGTCTATCTATCTATCTATCTATCTATCTATCTATCTATCTATCTATCTATCTATCTGTCTGTCTGTCTGTCTGTCTGTCTGTCTGTCTGTCTGTCTGTCTGTCTGACTGTCTGTCTCTCTCTCTGTCTATCTGACTGTCTCCATTTGTCTCTGTCTGTCTCTATCTCTATCTGTCGTTGTCTGCCTCTGTCACTTTTTCTGACTATCTGTCTCTGTGTGTCTCTCTCTCTCTCTCTGTCTCTCTCTCTGTGTCTCTCTCAGTCTCTGTCTGTCTGTCTGTGTCCCTTTGCCTCTCTCTGTCTCTCTGTGTGTCCCCCTCTGTGTCTGTCTGTCTCAGTCTCTGTCTGTCTGTCTCTGTGTGTGTGTCTCTTTGCCTCTTTCTGTCTCTGTGTGTCTCTCTCTGTCTGTCTCTTTTTGTCTCTGTTTGTCTCTGTGTGTGTCTCTTTGCCTCTCTGATTCTCTTGCTCTGTGTCTCTCTAAGTCTCTGTCTGTCCATCTCTCTCAGTCTCTGTCTGTCCATCTCTCTGTCTCTGTCTCTGTCTCTGGCTCTGTCTCTCACTGCCTCTCCCTGTCTCTCCCTGTCTCTGTCTGTCTGTCTCCATCTGTTTCTGTTTGTCTCTCTCTCTACCTCTGTCTCTCTGTCTCTGTCTCAGTCTCTTTGTTTTATTTTTTATTTTTTATTTTTCAGTTTCCCAAACCGTTCCCAAAGTTTTTTGGATCCATCCTCGATATGGCAGCAAAAATGGAGCAACCAGGCTGACGATCAAAGGGCAGGGTAAGGAAGATTCACCTCCTTCCACAATGAGCTGATTGATAAACCTTTCCTGCTGGTTCTAATATACTTTGACTGCTTTCACAGGATTCTCGGGAGAAAATCAGTTTAACTATGGAGCAGGAAATGAAAAGTTGGGCAACAGCGTGCAGTTGGTATCGGAAACCAGATCCATCCCCTGCGATGTGGAGAAAGATTCCAGCCACGAAACACAGATCATTTGCTACACCAGGTAGAAGTACATTCAGTCTCGGTATGCTGGCTCGCTCTGCAACTGGGCAACTGGGTTACTAAATGTTAGAAAACTCACCACCTAGATAGAAAATTTATATATAGAATCATACAATACAGAAGGAGACCATTCAGCCCATCGTGCCTGTGCCGTCTCTTCAAAAGAGCTATCCAGTTATTCCCACTCTTGATTAAACTTCAGAAGAAAGCCACAAGACTTGGGAGGGGTTCCGAAGCCAAAAGGCTGTGCCAATCTGCACCTAAATTCAATCTAATTAAATGAGGAGACGGTGAGCCCCTTATTGGGCGAGTGGATTTTGTCAGTTATTTGATTTGAACTCTCAGACACCCAGCTGATCAAAGTGAAGGATTTTAAATTCTGCTTTAGTTATTGATAGAGTTTTGCTGATGTTTCATAAAAGGTACAGTGTGTAAAAGGTGTCCCTTTGGCTTAAATGAATGTTTTCTCTTTGTTTTAGACCTCTACCGGAAGACACCTATCACCCTGTAGTGAGTGTAGACGGGGTTCCTATTGATGACAGCAACAGGATGACTTTTTATGTAAGTGGAATGTTTTTACACTCACACACTTACACGAGGATGCACTCCCACTCCAAGCCCTTTATGTGCTGCTTATACGATGATGTTCTTGATTAGTAAATATAATGGGAAGCATTAACCGATTAAGAAACCACATTGTGATCCTAACATTTAAAAATATATCAAACTTTGGGACTTTAAGGTGTAGTCACTGTTGGCTCGGGTCCATATTCCATTTCTTGTAAGGGGGTAGATTTTCACCCACACTGCCTGGGCTGTAATCTGAAGGAGTGGATCATTAAAGAACCAGCCCGAATTTCATTCCATGCATATGCAACTCTTCCCCATTACGTTTAGAAAAAGACCAACTGTTGGGAATAGGGGGCTACAAGAGTATAACACCCGCCTTCCAACTGAAGCTCAAGACCATGATTTCACCAGTGACTAATTTATGATTTTTCTTTTAACAGATAAGAGACTATAATACCCCAACCATTGTTGAGATTTCTCCAGTGTCTGGATTGCCAGGTCTGTACTAAAATCATGTTCTTAGATATTTTCACAACAGGTCAGAGAAGAAAGTCTCTCCAAAACGCTGCACATGCTACTTACATTTCTTATCCAGCTTCCCATGGCAACAGTGTGCAAATAGGGACAAGTCTCAATTGAGGAATGGATAAATTTTGTTATATTCATGAAACACGCAGACCGATTGATAATCTCACCGGCTCGTATAGTTCAGGAGCTAAGTAAGAAGAGAGCAGTTCAGCTTTAGCGAAGCAGCTAACAGTTGATCCTCTTAGACAAGACTTGGCATTGCATTTCCTACCTATAGATCCCTTCTCACATCAATAATTCTTTGTGCTCTCTACAACACTGTGTTTCAGCTTCTGCACAAAGGGTAGTAGACATCTGGAACTCTCTCCTGCAAAAAACTTTTGAGGCTGAGGGTCAGTTGAACATTTCAAATCTGAGGTTGATAAGATTTTTGTTGGGCACTGAGGTGGGTAGATGATGTTAAGAAACAGATCAGCCATGATCTAACTGAATGGCAGAACATGCTCGAAGGGCTGAATGGCCTATTCCTGTTCCTATGTTCCTATAGGATAAGGACAGCAGGTTTCCTTCCATAAAGATTAGTGAACCAGTTTTTTTTTAAATGACAATCCAACAGCTTCATGGTCACTTTATCTGGTGCCAGATTTTTATTTCCAGATTCAGTTAAAAAAAAATTGAATTCAAATTCTCAAACTGCCCTGGAAAGTATTCGAGATGTTCATTAAGCTTAAAGAGGAAACGTGTCGGGACCTGGCTTTGGGCCCTGGATCTCTGCAGGTTTCTGCTGACCTCAGGCTCTAATTTTGGCGGCAGATTGACGGAACACTGATCTCCCACTGAAGTTACTGCGCGACATCAAGACACCCCTCGCCCCCCTACCCCATCCCCTCACTATGGGAATTCAGAGCCAATTACATCCACAGCTTCATACCTCAGCTGTCTCTCCATTTATATTTCTGGTCCTTGTAACCACCTTCCACTTCATCTCACCCCCACCTCCTGCCTCCAACTTGGAACTGTTTTGTCCCTTTTAATTTCTGTCTTTTTCTGAACTGTTCACTGTCTTACCAAGCTGGTTTTTCATCATTTTTTGTGCTTTTTATGCCCTTTGACAGTCTGATGGAGATGACCATTGCATATCATCCAGCAGTTTGTAGCCTTTGCAGCTTCTCTGTAACCACAGCGGGCTCATCCTCCACTCCACATGATTTCTTCTTCCAATAGTGCCATGGGATCTTTTACGTCCACCTGAGAGGGCAGCAGGGCCTCAGGTTAATGTCTCATCTGAAAAACTGAACCTCTGACAGTGATGCACTACCTCAGTACTGCACTGAAGTGTCGGCCTAGATTATGTGCTCAAGTTTCTGGAGTGGAACTTGTACTCACGACGTTTGAAAATAGCACCTGTGTTAATGTTATGACAAGTTCTAACTTTGTATACTGTGCTTCAGTGTCAAAATTCTTTGAATTTTTTAATTTCCTTTGCTATTTCTGATTTCCCTTTGGTTTATAGGCCAACTCATTACTATCCGTGGGAGAATTTTTACTGATATCTACGGCAGTGATATATCAGAGGGTGCCAATCACAGAAACACCAGGATTTTGAGGTAAAAAGTACCTTTGAGTAAACTATGTAGACGCAGCCCAGCCATGCACATGATGCAGTATGGATCCAGCTCGAGGGACAGAATGGCTTACTCCTGTTTCTGCGTTGTCTGTTGTATGAGAGCAGCTTCTCGATCAGGGTCTTGGTTTGTGGCTCAGCCAGAGTACTGAATTGAGATAAATTATGATGATGCACAGACTTTTTCTTAACCATTTTAATTCATCATCGCTGGGTCGCAATCCTGGAACTCACGACCGAACAGGAGTGTAGAAGATCACGGCTTGTGATAAAGAAAGGAAGTTTGGGTTGTCCTTGTCCTTGAGAATCCTCAAACTAAAATATCTAGTCAAAAGAACCTAGCACGCGCAGTAAGGCGAAGCCTTTGTAGCACATCAGAGGATGATCATTGAATCAATCCTTTTCAAGAAGTTTGCTTTTATTCTCCTAGTAATGTACCTTACCCTGTTAGTAGATGGAGTCTAATGGGATTTGTAGATTGGTAAAGCTACTTTACCTGTGTTTCTCAAAACTTGGTCTTTTTTTTATTTAGAATGAAAATCCTTGAAAATAAAAGTTATAAACAGAAACTGCAAATAACTATGAATAATTAATCACGTAACATGTTTTTCAATTCCAGAGTCTACGCTGGAGGAATGCTTTGTGAACTTCTTCATCCTGATTCGGATATGTTGTGAGTTTTGTTATACAGATTGCAAAATAGTTATGGATGAGAAAGTTCAATTCGGTCAGCATTAGTTCATCCATCCGATCTGATCCTAAAGTTCTCCCACAGCAGTACCCAATTAAGTGATCCAGGTCTTTCATTTCCATATTTTGTCCAACTCATTCTGTAATTTCTGAGTTGCCGCCTGCGATTCCAGTGTCCCTTGTAGTTAAGTGTCATCTGCAAATTTGCTCAATTTGGGTTTGTGCGCCCAAGCCATTGTTATAAATTAGAAACAATGGCAGTCTGAACAATGCTCCCTGGGGCACTCCATTCTGTACTCTCCCCCACTCCTCTAAGTAGTGCATGTTATTTTCCACTCTTCGGCCAATAGATTTGAATTGGTCTTAGGCAGCAGTGCAAAATGAGAGATTTCGAATCTATAGCCTGATTTTCATTTCCGTTCAAGTTGATTCACTATTACCCAGTTTGCACTTCAGCCCTAAGATCATTTTCACCACCAATTTCTTATCCAGACCCAAATCTTGCCCTGAATCTTTGCAACTTTCAGCTTGATGAACAGTCTTTCAGGTCAAGAAATTTTCTGGAAGTCTGGGCGCAACACGTTGTAAGGCTTACCACAGTACACGAATAAAGGATTTCATTTACAGATTCAATCCTTCCATTAAATTAATGAATTTTGCAAAGCAGCTTTATTGGCAATGTTTATAATAATATTGAAAACATGCAAGCTTTTATTTTACACTTGTAGGTATGGTTTGAAACTTGACTATAAGCACAGTGACAAAGGTACAATGACTTGCAAAATGACTGGAACATATGTTGGTAAGGCTTTTATTTGTTTCATTAATGTTCTATAAGTTACATTCTAAAAGCAGTAACTAGTACGACATCACAACTTGTAAATGTTTATTTCAGGTCACCACAATGTGAGTTTCATTTTGGACAATGGCTACGGAAGGTAAGATATTTACAACACCGAACAGGATGCAAATTTGAAGTTTTACAATAGTAATTATATAGCAACCGGCTCTGTGTGGAGTTGTACCATGGTCCCTATGCAATTATACAGTATTAATTACATAGCACCAGTTACAATTTACTTTTCATTTGCTCCAAATATATCTCCACTGTGTTGAAAATGTATCACTTTATTTTGATTGGGGATCTTCATTTTTCAGGAAACTTTGAACAATATTCAATGTTTAGCACAGACCTGATTATGGGGCGGGGGCCGGGGGGCGGGCGGGGGGGGGTGGGGTTTGCATGTCTTGTTATCTAACTGGGTATATTATATCTCCAAGATGGTAAATACAGAGGGCTGTTGATATATATATATATATATATTCATATCATATGTGTATGTATATAGTATATATAGAAAGAAATACTTGCCTTTATACAGTGCCTTGCATGAACACCAGACGTCTCAAAGCGCTCTACAGCCAATAAAGTGGTTTTGGAGTGTAGTCATTGTTGTAATGTGGGAAACGCGACAGAAAATTTGTGCACAGCAAGCTTTCACAAACAGCAATGTGATAATGATCAGATAATCTGTTTATACAGCTGTTGATTGAGGGATAAATATTGGCCAGGACACCAGGGATAACTCCCCTGCTCTTCTTTGAAATAGTGCCATGGGATCTTTTATATCCACCTGAAAGAGCAGATGGGACCTTGGTTTAATGCCTCATCTGAAATACGGCACTTCTGACAGTGCAGCACTCCCTCAGCACTGCATTGGGGTGTCAGGTTAGATTTATGTGCTCAAGTCCCTGGAGTGGGTCTTGAACCCACAATCTTCTGACTCAGAGGTGAGAGTGCAATCCACTGAGCCACAGCTGACACAGTATGTATATAGTATATATGTATGTATATATTATATATATCCCTGGAGAAATTCCACCAACGATGTTTCCGCAAGATCCTACAAATCCCCTGGGAAGACAGACGCACCAAGATTAGTGTCCTCAACCAGGCCAACATTCCCAGCATTGAAGCAGTGACCACACTTGATCAGCTCCACTGGGTAGGCCACATAGTCCGCATGCCAAACACGAGACTCCCAAAGCAAGCACTCTACTCGGAACTCCTTCACATCAAACGAGCCAAAGGTGGACAGCAGAAACATTACAAGGACACCCTCAAAGCCTCCCTGATAAAGTGCAACATCCCCACTGACACCTGGGAGACCCTGGCCAAAGACCGCCCTAAGTGGGGGAAGCGCATCCGGGAGGGCGCTGAGCACCTCGAGTCTCATCGCCAAGAGCATGCAGAAATCAAGCGCAGGCAGCGGAAAGAGCGTGCGGCAAACCTGTCCCACCCACCCCTTCCCTCAACGACTATCTGTCCCACCTGTGACAGAGACTGTGGTTCTCGTATTGGACTGTACAACCACCTATGAACTCATGTTAAGAGTGGAAGCAAGTCTTCCTCGATACCGAGGGGCTGCCTATGATGATGATGATGATATATATGTATGTATAAAATAATAATTTTCCAAAAAATATATTCCAAAATGCATCTTTGTAATATTTCATAGTATTAGACATTAGATTGAAACTGTTTTATAATTCACAATATACAAAACACTGAAGCAGACAGATCTCCTGCTTTGTTTTAATTGTAAATTGCTACGATCTTTTCCACTGCAGGTCTTTGCCTCATGTGAAAACTTACTTTGTTTCTTCTCTCAATAAGCTCAGTATGTTCCAAACCTACGCAGGTAAGGACACCGTCATTTACTTGGGTTAACTGGCTGTGATTCCTTATCTTGTTGTGCACAGTTATGTTGACTGTGGAGTTATAGGCTGGTATCACCATCTCCATAACTCCTAGGCATGGGCAGTATCTCAGATATCAAAGTTAACAACAACTTACATTTACATAGCGTCTTTAATGTAGTAAAACAACCAAAGGCACTTCACAGGAGCGTTCTCATATAAAATTTGACACCAAGCCACATAAGGGGATAGTAGGGCAGAGGACCAAAAGCTTGGTCAAAGAGGTAGTTTGTAAGGAGTGTCTTAAAGGAGGAGAGAGAGGTGGAGAGATTTAAGGAGGGAATTCCAGAGCTTGGGGCCTAGGCAGCTGAAGGCACAGCCACCAATGGTGGGACGATTAAAACCAAGGATGCGCAAGAGGCCAGAATTGGAGAAGCGCAGAGATCGTGGAGTGTTGTAGGGCTGGAGGATATAAGGAAGGGCGAAGCCATGGAGGGTGTCATGTATGTAGACCATGTATACTAACTGTATAGTCACATAAGGTGTGCCACCAGAGGGCACTGCGGTGGGTGACCTGAGGGTCATCTGCATAGGTGTGCAAGGCCCAGTATAAAAGGCTGCCCACCATGCTTGTGCCTCACTGTGGAATTACAATAAATGGGACTAAGATCACAACAGCTCAATTACAATACTAGACTTTGTGGAGTAATTCATAAGAGTATTAAAGACATAACAACTGGCGACGAGATTACGAACTTTCACGCAAAAATGACTAACGGTGCGTTAGAAAAGTTCTCAGAGGGTGAAGATTGGGAAGCCTTTATGGAGCGGCTCGACCAATATTTTGTAGCAAACGACCCGGTAGGCAATGATCCGGCCACGCTGGCAGATAAGCGCAGAGCTATCCTGTTGACCAGTTGTGGGCCCATGGTCTACGGCCTCGTCAGGGACTTGCTTGCACCAGAGAAAACAAAGACCAAGTCATACGAAGAGCTGAAAGTGCTAATTCGGGACCAACTCAAACCGAAGGAGAGCATCCTCACGGCCAGGCATCGATTCTATACACACCGCAGCCCCGAGGGCCAGGAAATCGCAAAGTACGCTGCCGACCTCAGGAGGCTGGCAGGACTGTGTGAATCCGGCGCATCCCTCGCCGATGCGTTGCGGGACATCTTTGTAATTGGCATCAGTCAAGAGGCCCTTCTTCACAGGCTACTGTCTGCCGAAACCACCGTCACTCTACAGAAGGCCATCAGCATCAGCCAGGTGTTCATGACCTCAAGCTGCAGCTCCAAGCAAATGATGACTCACTCTCAGGACTCAAACCCGGCAAGTACTGTAAATAGAATGGCACATTTCACAGGCAGATCTGTTGAATATGAATCTGCCCAGGGCAGAGCGTACAGGCCCCCGAGTCCTTCAACTCAGAGTACACCGAGGGGTGCAAACGTAAGTCGAGTAGCACCATGCTGGCGTTGCGGAGGTAATCACAGGACTCATTAGTGTCGGTTCAGAGACTATGTGTGCAAAGGCTGCAGCACAAAGGGCCACCTCTAGCGAATGTGCAAAAGAGCTGTGACTCACCACGTGGAAGAGGAGTCAGCAGATGGCTGTGAATCCAGCGCGGATTACGAGGAGATGGCTAGAGAGGCAGCTCAGTCCCAGGACGAAGTGTATGGAGTATATACCTGCACCACAGATTGTCCTCCAGTGATAATAGAAGTCGAGATAAATGGTCTTCATGAAAGTGGACACGGTGGCAAGTCAGTCAGTAATGAGGCAGGAAGCCTTTGAGAGGCTACGGAACGATCAAGCTGAACGACCCAAGCTGGTCCCGGTTCAGGCAAAGCTGCGCACCTACAGCAAGGAACTGATATCAGTTGTTGGTAGTGTGGATGTAAGTGTATCCCATAATAGCGTGGTGCACAATTTACTATTGTGGATTGTTTCAGGTGATGGACCAATGCTACTTGGAAGAAGATGGATGGGGAAGATTCATTGGAACTGGGAAGACCCTCCTGCAATCGACGTCCCCTGTGCTTCGGTTGGACCAGTCACTGGAGAGCAGATCCGCGCAGCCCCCGAGGCACAGACCGCTCATCACGACTGCGTGGCGATGATCCGGCCGAGATGACCCGAACGCACCTTCCCGGTTTCAGTGACGGACTCCTGGGGAGGAAGATTGGATCCGAGGGCACCTTCCCAGCTTCAGTGGCAGAATCCCTGGGAAAGAAGGTTGTGGCAGTCGACATCATGGACAGGGAAAAGATGGCGTCCAAACCACGAGGTGCAGCGCTAATGGAGCAACGACACGTGGTTCCACGCAAGGAAGACGATTGGGGTAAAAGTAGTAAGGCCATTTTAAAAGAGGCCAGCAACCCGCCATTTTTGAATGAACTGCTTGAAATTGGTAACCAATGTAAAAGTCCAGCTTTAACGAGGAAAATGTTGTTGAGCGATGTTGGGTGCAAATTGCAATCAGCCAATGTAGCGGGTGAACACCTAAAGGTTGTATACAAGTCCAGCGGGCTACCCAATGCTGTAGCCTGCGTCCCCGGGACCAGAATGATGTATCATAAAGTGTCCCCACAGCTGACAGAAGTAGACAAGCCCCGGAGAGCAGAGGCACCGATAGCGATACCCTGCCTCAGATCGGTTTAACATTGCAGGCACCCAATGGCATGAACCGCCACGGGCCAGAAACAGTAAACTGCGCCTCTGCTCACAGTCGGCTACCGTCGCCCACCATCCGGGTGAAAAAGGCGCAGCCCACAAATCCACTCATCACCATGGCAATGCCCAAGAGCGAAGGGTTACCCACAGTGGCTCCTCCGAATGGGAACTGGACCAGCCAGGATCCCAAACTAGAGAGTGCTCACAACAGTGCCATCAAGGAAAGCGAATCAGCAGTCCCCTGCGAACTGCTAGACAAGATGAGGCAGCCCCACCGTCGCTTAGACGAAACGCTCACTCACTCAGACCGCTTCCCACGCGACACTGTGCAACCGAAAAGGACAGTGAGGTCACAGACACATCAGCTGGACACTAGGAGTAACGGCAAGAGCCCTGAGCTCCAGCAACTCGAGCAAAATGAGCTCACCTCACTCACAGACACACTAGCATGGGACGCAGCATCGCCAGCAGACAACCCAGATCTCATCTGGCCGTGCTGGAACTAGATTGTCCTTGTGTACCTGTATTGATATACCTGTACTAATCATGTAAATGTACCACACGAAAAGAAACACAACTGTAATCTGTTATGTCTCAAATAAAGCAATGTGACTGAGTACTGTAGACTTGAGTAAGTGTGACCTGAGTCTTTTTATTCTGACTCCAGAGTGCTGGTACAGCATGGGAGACCTGCTTATATGCAGTGCTCCCAAGGGATGCTGGGATCCCTTGGGACTCCAACAGATGCACCCTCTGGTCGAATGCTGGTTACAAAGTGTTGCATACATAACATCACTCCCCCGCCAAAGTCAATAGTACACTTATTTACAGGGTGTGGCGACCTGGGGCTTTCCGCTCCCTAGTTGATCGTCTCGGTACAAACACAGATGCAGTTGAGTTGGTTGGGCCTTCGCTGGGCTGCTGCACAGCTGGCCTTGCTGGGCTGCTGGGGATGATGAGTTCAGCTTCGTGGTCAACTGTGCTGTCGGTTGTGTGTGTATTGGAGGGTCGAAGTTGATGGTGTCCTCTTTAGGTTGCTCGTGGCTGTCTGTGAATCGCAGTTTGGTTTGGTCCAAATGCTTCCTGCAAGTTAGTCCATTTGCGAGTTTGACCTCAAACACCCTACTCCCTTCTTTGGCTATGACAGTGCCAGCAAGCCATTTGGGACCATGTCCATAGTTGAGTACAAATACAGGGTCATTGACTTCAATATCGCGTGACAAATTTGCACGATCATGGTACATGCTTTGTTGATGCCACCTGCCCTCGATGTGATCATGGAGATCAGGGTGGACTAGAGAGAGCGTTGTTTTGAGTGCCCTTTTCATGAGCAGTTCGGCAGGGGGAACCCCGGTGAGTGAGTGGGGTCTTGTGCGGTAGCTGAGCAGGACTCAGGACAGGCGGGTCTGCAGGGAGCCTTCCGACACGCGTTTCAAGCTTTGCTTGATGGTTTGGACTTCCTGTTCTGCCTGGCCGTTAGATGCGGGCTTGAACGGGGCAGATGTGACATGCTTGATCCCATTGCGGGTCATGAATTCTTTGAATTCAGCGCTGGTGAAGCACGGCCCATTGTCGCTGACAAGGACAGCAGGCAGGCCTTGCATGGCAAACATGTCTCGTAGGCTTTCGATGGTGGCAGTGGACATGCTTACAGACATTATTACACACTCAATCCATTTTGAATAAGCATCCAGGACAACCAAAAACATTTTGCCTAGAAACAGGCCAGCGAAATCAACGTGGATCCTAGACCACGGTTTGGAGGGCCATGACCACAAACTTAGCGGTGCCTCCCTGGGTGCATTGCTCAGTTGAGAGCACGTGTTGCACTGGCGCATGCAAGACTCCAAATCTGAGTCGATGCCGGGCCACCACACATGGGAGCTGGCTATAGCTTTCATTATTACTATGCCTGGGTGGGTACTGTGTAGGTCGCATATGAATGTTTCCCTTCCTTTCTTAGGCAAAATCACGCGATTACCCCACAAAAGACAATCCGCCTGCATGGACATTTCGTCTTTGCACTGCTGGAACAGCTTGATTTCTTCATGCATCTCCGCTGGGACACTGGACCAGCTCCCATGGAGGACACAGTTTTTTACAAGGGACAGTAAAGGATCCTGGCTGGTCCAGGTCCTGATCTGGTGGACTGTAACGGGTGACTTTTCATTTTCAAAACGCACCCATCACCAAGAGCAAGTCTGCAGGCTGTGCCATTTCCATCCCGGTGGTGGGCAATGGTAGCCGACTGAGAGCATCAGCGCAGTTCTCTGTGCCTGGCCTGTGGCGAATTACATAGTTATATGCAGACAGTGTGAGCGCCCATCTTTGGATGCGAGCAGAGGCATTGGTATTAATATCTTTGCTCTCTGAAAATAGCGATATGAGCGGCTTATGGTCAGTTTCTAACTCGAACTTAAGCCCAAACAGATACTGATGTATTTTTTTCATCCCGTAAACGCGTACCAGAGCTTCTTTTTCAATCATGCTATTGGCCCTTTCGGCCTTGGACAAACTAGAATCATAAGTGACCAGTTGCAATGTTCCCAATTCGTTTGCTTGTTGTAACACACACCCAACCCCGTACAAAGATGCATCGCAAGCCAGCACTAAACGTTTACATGGGTCATACAGAACAAGCAATTTGTTGGAATATAACAGCTTTCTGGCTTTCTCAAAAGCAATCTTTTGTGATTTCCCCCATACCCAGTCATCTCCCTTGCATAGCAACATGTGTAGGGGTTCTAGCAAGGTACTTAACCCAGGTAGGAAATTACCAAAATAATCAAGGAGTCCCAGGAACGATCGCAGGTCCGTCACGTTCTGTGGTCTCGGCACGTTCTTGATGGCCTCCGTCTTGGGTCTGATGCCATCTGCCGCGATTCTTCTCCCTAAGAACTCGACCTCTGGCGCCAGGAAAACGCACTTCGAGTGTTTCAACCTGAATCCCACATGATCTAGCCGACTTAGAACCTCTTCCAGGTTCTGCAAGTGTTCAATGGTGTCCCGACCTGTGATCAATATATCGTCCTGGAAAACCACGGTGAGTGAAATCGACTTTAGCAGACTCTCCATGTTCCTTTGAAAAATAGCCGCGGCCGATCAAATCCCAAACAGGCATCTATTGTAGATGAACAGACCTTTGTGTGTGTTGATGCAGGTGAGGCCTTTCAAAGATTCTGCCAGCTCCTGCGTCATGTAGGCCGAGGTCAAGTCCAACTTGGTGAACGTCTTCCCTCCTGCCAGCGTTGCAAATAGGTCGTCTGCCTTGGGTAGCAGGTACTGGTCCTGCAGCGAAAAATGGTTAATCGTTACTTTATAGTCCCCACAAATTCTGACCGTGCCATCGCCCTTGAGAACCGAAACAATCGGACTGGCCCAGTCGTTGAACGCAACCAGCACGATGATGCCCTCTCATTGCAGCCTGTCCAGCTCGATCTCCATTTTCTCTCGCATCATGTATGGCACCGCACGTGCCTTGTGGTGGATGGGTCGTGTACCGGAAACCAAGTGGATCTGCACCTTCGCCCCAAAGAACTTTCCGATGCCTGGCTCAAACAACAATGGGAACTTGCTCAAAACCTGGGCACATGAGGCGTCGTCGACAGATGAAAGCACTCGGATGTCATCCCAGTTCCAATGGATTTTTCCCAGCCAGCTTCTGCCGAACAGTGTGGGGCCATCTCCTGGTACAATCCACAGTGGTAGTTCATGCACTGCTCCATCATAGGAGACTTTTACTGCTGCACTGCCAATTACAGGGATCAGCTCTTTAGTGTAAGTTCTCAGCTTGGTATGAATAAGGCTCAGCTTGGGCCTTTGTGCCTTGTTGCACCACAGCCTCTCGAAGCCCTTTTTGCTCATGATAGACTGACTCGCACCCAATTCCATGGAAACTGGAATTCCGTTCAGTTCAACTTTTAACATGATCGGTGGACATTTCATGGTGAAGGTATGTATCCCGTACACTTCTGCCTCCTCGGTTCGAGTCTCTAGTTTAGTTTGATCCGCTATGAATCAGTCTTCCTCTGCAAAGTGGTGGTTTGCAGGGTTTGCAGCTCGTCTGCACATTCATAGAAACATAGAAACATAGAAAATAGGTGCAGAAGTAGGCCATCCGGCCCTTCGAGCCTGCACCACCATTCAATAAGATCATGGCTGATCATTCCTTCAGTAGCCCATTCCTCCTTTCTCTCCATACCACTTGACCCCTTTAGCCGCAAGGGCCATATCTAACTCCCTCTTGAATATATCCAATGAATTGGCATCAACAACTCTCTGTGGCAGGGAATTCCACAGGTTAACAACTCTCTGAGTGAAGAAGTTCCTCCTCATCTCAGTCCTAAATGGCTTACCCCTTATCCTTAGACTGTGTCCCCTGGTTCTGGACTTCCCAAACATCGGGAACATTCTTCCTGCATCTAACCTGTTCAGTCCCATCAGAATTTTATATGTTTCTATGAGATCCCCTCTCATCCTTCTAAACTCCAGTGAATACAGGCCCAGTCGATCCAGTCTCTCCTCATATGTCAGTCCTGCCATCCCGGGAATCAATCTGGTGAACCTTCGCTGCACTCGTCAATAGCAAGAACATCATTCCTCAGATTAGGAGACCAAAACTGAACACAATATTCCAGTTGGGGCCTCACCAAGGCCCTGTACAACTGCAGTAAGACCTCCCTGCTCCTATACTCAAATCCCCTTGCTATGAAGGCCAACATACCATTTGCCTTCTTCACCGCCTGCTGTACCTACATGCCAACTTTCAATGACTGATGAACCATGACACCCAGGTCTCTCTGCACCTCCCCTTTTCCTAATCTGCCGCCATTGAGATAATATTCTGCCTTCGTGTTTTTGCCCCCAAAGTGGATAACCTCACATTTAGCCACATTATACTGCATCTGCCATGTATTTGCCCACTCGCCTAACCTGTCCAAATCACCCTGCAGCCTCTTAGCGTCCTCCTCACAGCTCACACCACCACCCAGTTTAGTGTCACCTGAAAACTTGAATTCGCTGGAGGTGTCCCATTGTTCCACAGCCTTTGCACGCATAATGTTTGAAGCGGCATTGATGGGCTCGATGATCACCTCCACAGCGCCAATAAGTGTTAATTGCTTCGCATTCACACTTGATGGCAGACTCTGAGTGATCTGAGGTCGTGCAGCTGCAGGCGTATACGTTCTGCCATATGCATTCCTGCCTCAAAACGATGTTACTTTGTGTACAGTACTTGCCGATGCATCTTTATGCTGCAAAATTTGTTTGGTGTTATCGCTGGTGGACATAAATGCCTGAGCTATCGTTATGGCTTTGCTCAGGTTCGGTGTTTCAACAGTCAATAGTTTGCGAAGGATAACCTCATGGCCAATGCCAAGCACAAAATAGTCTCTTAGCATTTGCTCCAGGATTCCACCGAATTCGCAATGTCCTGCAAGGCGCCTTAGTTCGGCGAGGAAGCTCGCCACTTCCTGGCCTTTAGACCGTTGACATGTATAAAATCGATACCTTGCTATCATAACGCTCTCCTTCAGATTTAGGTGCGCCCAGACCAGCGTACACAGTTCTTCATAGGATTTGGTTGTTGGTTTTGCAGACAGTGAGGAGGATCACCCTTCATTTGGCAGCGTTCTCATTCCCTTCCAGCTCGTTGGCCACGAAGTATTGGTCGAGTCGCTCCACGAAGGCTTCCCAATCGTCACCTGAGAATTTCTCCAGGATACCAACAGTTCTCTGCATTTTCGCGAGACAGTTCATTATCTATTACTCGTCGCCAGTTGTTATGTCTCAAATAAAGCAATGTGACTGAGTACTGTAGACTTGTCTACGTGACCTTAGTCTCTTTATTCTGACTCCAGAGTGCTGGTACAGCATGGGAGGCCTGCTTATATGCAGTGCTCCTCAAGGGATGCTGGGATCCCTTGGGACTCCAACAGATGTGCCCTCTGGTGGTGGTAGAATGCTGGTTACAAGGTGTTGCATACATAACATAATCCACCCAACAAATGTACCAAGATGTAAATGTAAAACCCATGTGATGAACTTGAATGCAACTTGCATGTAATGGACCATTAGCCTGATCTCTGTGTGGGGGGGAGAATGGAGCAGTCATGGAGTCACAACCAGAAACTACTGTGACCTCCACTGGCAACAAATCTCATTACCAACCCACCCAAGCTAGAAGCAACCCTCCAATGGTCAACCAGGAAGAGCAAAGCCCAGGTCACCATCAATGTTTGAGTCTATTTGCATTGTAGACTTGGGGGGAAGTGATGTCATGTATGTAGACATAAGAACATAAGAACATAAGAACATAAGAATTAGGAACAGGAGTAGGCCATCTAGCCCCTCGAGCCTGCTCCGCCACGCAACAAGATCATGGCTGATCTGGCCGTGGACTCAGCTCCACTTACCCGCCCGCTCCCCATAACCCTAATTCCCTCATTGGTTAAAAATCTATCTATCTGTGATTTGAATACATTCAATGAGCTAGCCTCAACTGCTTCCTTGGGCAGAGAATTCCACAGATGCACAACCCTCTGGGAGAAGAAATTCCTTCTCAACTCGGTTTTAAATTGGCTCCCCTGTATTTTGAGGCTGTGCCCCCTAGTTCTAGTCTCCACAAACAGTGGAAACAACCTCTCTGCCTCGATCTTGTCTATCCCTTTCATTATTTTAAATGTTTCTATAAGATCACCCCTCATCCTTCTGAACTCCAATGAGTAAAGACCCAGTCTTCTCAATCTATCATCATAAGGTAACCCCCTCATCTCCGGAATCAGCCCAGTGAATCGTCTCTGTACCCCCTCCAAAGCTAGTATATCTTTCCTTAATTAAGGTGACCAAAACTGCACGCAGTACTCCTGGTGCGGCCTCACCAATACCCTGTACAATTGCAGCAGGACCTCCCTGCTTTTGCATTCCATTCCTCTCGCAATGAAGGCCAACATTCCATTCGCCTTCCTGATTACCTGCTGCACCTGCAAACTCAATTTTGGGATTCCTGCACAAGGTCCCCCAGGTCCCTCTGCACCGCAGCATGTTGTAATTTCTTCTCATTCAAATAATCTTCCCTTTTCCTGTTTTTTTTTCCAAGATGGATGACCTCACATTTTCCGACATTGTATTCCATCTGCCAAACCTTAGCCCATTCGCTTAACCTATCTAAATCTCCTTGCAGCCTCTCTGTGTCCTCTACACAACCCGCTTTCCCACGAATCTTTGTGTCAGCTGCAAATTTTGTTACACTACATTCTGTCCCCTCTTCTTGACCATCTATGTATATTGTAAACAGTTGTGGTCCCAGCACCGATCCCTGTGGCACACCACTAACCACCGATTGCCAAGCCAAAAAGGACCCATTTATCCCGACTCTCTGCTTTCTGTTAGTTAGCCAATTCTTTATCCATGCTAATACATTTCCTCTGACTCCGCGCACCTTTATCTTCTGCAGTAACCTTTTGTGTGGCACCTTATCGAACGCCTTTTGGAAATCTAAATACACAACATTCTTCGGTACACCTCTATCCACCATGCTCGTTATATCCTCAAAGAATTCCAGTAAATTAGTTAAACATGATTTTCCCTTCATGAATCCATGTTGCATCTGCTTGATTGCACTATTCCTATCTAGATGTCCCGCTATTTCTTCCTTAATGATAGCTTCAAGCATTTTCCCCACTACAGATATTAAACTAACTGGCCTATAGTTACCTGCCTTTTGTCTGCCCCTTTTTTAAACAGAGGCGTTACATTAGCTGCTTTCCAATCCGCTGGTACTTCCCCAGAGCCCAAAGAATTTTGGTAGATTATTACGAATGCATCTGCTATAACTTCCGCCATCTCTTTTAATACCCTGGGATGCATTTCATCCGGACCAGGGGACTTGTCTACCTTGAGTCCCATTAGCCTGTCCAGCACTACCCCCCTAGTGATTGTGATTATCTCAAGGTCCTCCCTTCCCACATTCCCGTGACCAGCAATTTTTGGCATGGTTTTTATGTCTTCCACTGTGAAGCCCGAAGCAAAATAATTGTTTAAGGTCTCAGCCATTTCCACATTTCCCATTATTAAATCCCCCTTCTCATCTTCTAAGGGACCAACATTTACTTTAGTCACTCTTTTCCGTTTTATATATCGGTAATAGCTTTTACTATCTGTTTTTATGTTTTGCACAAGTTTACTTTCGTAATCTATCTTTCCTTTCTTTATTGCTTTCTTAGTCATTCTTTGCTGTCGTTTAAAATTTTCCCAATCTTCTAGTTTCCCACTAACCTTGGCCACCTTATACGTATTGGTTTTTAATTTGATACTCTCCTTTATTTCCTTGGTTATCCACGGCTGGTTATCCCTTCTCTTACCGCCCTTCTTTTTCACTGGAATATATTTTTGTTGAGCACTATGAAAGAACTCCTTAAAAGTCCTCCACTGTTCCTCAATTGTGCCACCGTTTAGTCTGTGTTCCCAGTCTACTTTAGCCAAGTCTGCCCTTATCCCACTGTAGTCCTCTTTGTTTCAGCATCGTACACTCATTTGAGACACTACTTCCTCACCCTCAATCTGTATTACAAATTCAACCATATTGTGATCACTCATTCCGAGAGGATCTTTTACTAGGAGATTGTTTATTATTCCTGTCTCATTACACAGGACCAGATCTCAGATAGCTTTCTCCCTTGTAGGTTCTGTAACATACTGTTTCAAGAAACAATCCCGTATGCATTCTATGAATTCCTCCTCAAGGCTACCCCTTGCGATTTAATTTGACCAATCGATATGTAGGTGAAAATCCCCCATGATTACTGCCGTTCCTTTTTCACATGCCTCCATTATTCCCTTGATTATTGTCTGCCCCACCGTGAAGTTATTATTTGGGGGCCTATAAACTACGCCCACCAGTGACTTTTTCCCCTTACTATCTCTAATCTCCACCCACAATGATTCAACATTTTGTTCATTGGAACTGATATCGTCTCTCACAACTGCCCTGATATCATCCTTTATTAACAGAGCTACCCCACCCCCTTTCCCTTCTTGTCTATCTTTCTGAATTGTCAGGTATGTTTAATTCCCAGTCTTGCCACCCTGCAACCACGTTTCTGTAATGGCCAGCAAATCATACCCATTTATAATGATTTGTGCCGTCAACTCATTTACTTTGTTTCGAATGCTGCGTGCGTTTAGATAGAGTGTTTTCATACTAGTTTTTAAACCATGATTTTTAGTTTAGACCCTTCCTGCAGCCCCTTTATATTCATACATATTGTCCTTTCCTATCACTTTGTGACCATGTATACTAACTGTATAGTTACATAAGGTGTGCCACCAGAGGGCACTGCAATGGGAGACCAGAGGGTCACCTGCATAGGTGTGCAGAGCCCAGTATAAAAGGCTGCCCACCCTGCTTGTGCCTCACTCTGGAGTTACAATAAATGGGACTAAGTTCACAACAGCTCAAGAACAATACTAGACCTCGTGGAGTCATTCATAAGAGTATTAAAGTCATAAGAGAGGGATTTGAAAGCAAGAATGAGAATGTGACCATCATGGAGTGAATTAACTGCATTCACTGTCTTAGCGGGAGTCGCGCTCGAATGTTGCATTGGTACTCAGTGTTACAGCTACTCATACATTCTCTTTGCACATAGCTCCCTGCTCAGAGCCAGAAACGTGTAGTCACTGTTGTAATGTGGGGAACGCGGCAGCCAATTTGCGCACAGCAAGCTCTCACAAACAGCAAAGTGATAATGACCAAATAATCTGTTTCTGTTATGTTGATTGAGGGATAAATATTGACCAGGACACCGGGAATAACTCCCCTGCTCTCCTTTGAAATAGTGCCAAGGGATCTTTTATGTCCACCTGAGAGGGTAGATGGGGCCTCAGCTTAACATCTCATCCAAAGGACAGCACCTCTGACAGTGCAGTACTCCCTCAGCACTGCACTGGAGTGTCAGCTTAGATTTATGTGCTCAAGTTCTTGGAGTGGGTCTTGAACCTACAGCCTTCTGACACAGAGGCGAGTGTGCTACCCACTGAGCCGGTGAATTTACCTTTACAGTCCACTGAGGAGGACATGTATTTGGATGCTTGGTGCGGCTTCCCAGGGATGTTTGAGATTTTTATTGGCATTCGTTTTCTTTAGCACTAAATCTCACACTAACTTATTAGGGTTTAGGATTAGTTCTGTAATAAGTTTGTTTAATTCTAAGAATAGCTCCATGGCAGTTCAAAGGGCAACATTCATCTATGCACTGATTGCAGATAAAACATAAGTCAAAATTGGTATTTTGTGTGACAAAAATGCATTTATTTTTGTCTAGTTTTGAATAAATCATAGAATGATACAGCACAGAAGGAGGCCAGTCAGCCCATCGTGCCTGTGCCAGCTCTTTGGAAGAGCCATTAAATGAGTCCCACTCCCCTGCTCTTTCCCCGTAGCCCTGCATTTTTTCCTTTTTAAGTAAATATCCAATTCCCTTTTGAATGTTACTATTGAATCTGCTCACACCACCCTTTCAGGCAGCGCATTCCAGATCAGAACAACATGCTGCGTTAAAAAAATTCTCCTCATCTGGTTCTTTTGCTAATTATTTAAAATCTGTGTCCTCTGGTTACCGACCCTCCCACCAGTGGAAAGAGTTTCTCCTTATTAACTCTATTAAAACCTCTTTGCCCATGCAAATCAAGTAAATTTACTGTTGTGTTCGTAACACAGATGAGACTGCACACAGGGAGGTTAAAGTAACAGTGACCTCAGTCTTTATTAAGACACTCCAGAGTGAGGAACAGGCCTATATACAGTGCTCCCAAGGGATGCAGGGATCCCTTGGGACATCATGGGGATGCATCCCTGGTGGCGGAACATGGGAGTGCATGCTTTACAGATACACATCACTCCCCTGCAAACTCAAAGGAAAAACTATTTACAAGGTGAGGCGGTCGGGAGCCTTTCTTTCCCTGGTGGACCGCCTCGGTATAAATGTCTGTTCTGGTGTTTTGGCTGTGCCCTCGCTGGGCTGCCGTGTTTTTGGCCATGCAGGGCTGCTGGGTAAGCCTGGCCTTGCTGGGCTGTTGGGCATGATGGGTTCGATTTCCTGGTCCGGGGTGGTGTCGTTGATCCTTTGGTTGTGTGTTGTGGGCTCGAAAAAGGTGGTGTCTGCTGTGGGTTGTTCAGGGCAGTCTGTGAACCGCAGCCTCTTTTGGTCCAGGTGCTTTCTGCAAATTTTCTAGTTTGACTACATTGTCCAGTTTGACTACAAACACCCTAATCCCATCTTTAGCTATCACCGTGCCCGCGATCCACTTGAGACCATGTCCATAGTTTAGCACATACACAGGGTCATTCAGATCAATTTCCCGTGACACAGTGGCTCGACCATCGTTTACATTTTGTTGCTGCCGCCTGTTCTCTACCTTATCATGCATGTTGGGGTGAACCAGCGAGAGTCTTTTCATGAGTAGCTCAGCCGGGGGCACCCCTGTGAGCGAGTGGGATCTCGTGCGGTAGCTGAGTAGTACGCGGGACAGGCAGGTTTGGAGTGAGCCTTCTGTGACTCGTTTAAGGCTCTGTTTGATTGTTTGTACTGCCCGCTCTGCCTGCCCATTGGAGGCTGGTTTAAACAGGGCCGAGGTGACATGTTTGACCCCATTGCGGGTCATGAATTCTTTAAATTTGGCACTGGTGAAACATGGCCCGTTGTCACTGACCAGTATGTCAGGCAGGCCGTGGGTGGCAAACATGGCCCTCAGGCTTTCAATGGTGGCGGTGGCGGTGCTTCCCGACATTATTTCACATTCAATCCATTTTGAAAAAGCATCCACCACCACCAGGAACATTTTACCGAGAAACGGGCCCGCATAGTCGACATGGATCCTCGACCATGGTCTGGAGGGCCAGGACCACAAACTTAGTGGTGCCTCTCTGGGCGCGGTGCTCAACTGAGCACATATGCTGCTTTGCCGTACACAGGACTCTAAATCAGAGTCGATACCGGGCCACCACACGTGGGATCTGGCTATCGCTTTCATCATTACTATACCTGGGTGTGTGCTGTGGAGATCCGAGATGAATGTCTCCCTGCCCTTTTTGGGTAGCACGACGCGGTTACCCCACAACAGTCTGCCTGAATGGACAGCTCGTCCTTTTGCCACTGGAACAGCTTGATTAGCTCTTGCATTTCAACGGGGATGCTGGCCCAGTTCCCATGCAGTACACAGTTTTTTACTAGGGACAGCAGAGGATCTTGGCTGGTCCAAGTCCTAATCTGGCAGGCGATGACAGGTGATTTATCATTTTCAAACGCTTCCATGACCATCAACAAGTCTGCGGGCTGCGCCACCATCAACAAGTTTGCAGGCTGCGCCATTTCCACCCCCGTGGTGGGCAATGGTAGCCAACTGAGAGCATCCGCACAGTTCTCGGTGCCTGGTCTGCGGCGGATGGTATAGTTATACGCTGATAGCGCGAGTGCCCACCTTTGTATGCAGGCTGAGGCATTAGTATTTATCCCCTTGTTATCAGCGAACAGGGATATGAGGGGCTTGTGATTGGTTTCCAGCTCAAATTTGAGGCCAAACAGGTACTGATGCATTTTCTTTACCCTGAACACACACGCTAATGCCTCTTTCTCAATCATGCTGTCGGCCCTCTCAGCCTTAGACAAGCTCCTGGAGACATAGGCGACAGGTTACAACTTCCCCGCAATGTTAGCTTGTTGTAATACACACCCGACTCCGTACGACGACGCATCACATGCGAGCACGAGTCTTTTACACAGGTTATACAATACAAGCAGCTTGTTGGAGTATAATATGTTTCTGGCTTTCTCAAAAGCAATTACTTGCTTTTTGCTCCATACCCAGTTCTCACCTTTACACAATAACACATGTAGGGGCTCTACGAGGGTGCTTAACCCTGGTAGGAAGTTACCAAAATAGTTGAGGAGTCCCAAGAACGACCGCAGCTCCGTGACGTTCTATGGCCTGGGTGCGTTCGTGATAGCCTCTGTCTTGGCATCTGTAGGCCGAATGCCATCCGCCGCGATCTTTCTCCCCAAAAACTCCACTTCTGTTGCCATGAAGACGCATTTCGACCTCTCCAGCTGCAGCCCTACGCGATCCAGTCGCTGGAGGACCTCCTCCAGGTTCTCTAGGTGCTCGACGGTGTTCCGACCCGTGGCCAATATGTCGTCCTGAAAAACTACCGTGTGTGGTACCGACTTGAGTAGGCTATCCATGTTTCTCTGGAAGATCGCTGCAGCCGACCGAATTCCAAACGGGCATCTGTTGTAGATGAACAGTCCCTTGTGCGTGTTGATGCAGGTGATGCCCTTCGAAGACTCCTCCAGCTCCTGCGTCATGTAAGTCGAAGTCAGGTCGAGCTTGGTCAACGTCTTGTCTCCTGCCAGCATCGCAAATAGGTCGTCTGCCTTAGGTAGCGGGTATTGGTCCTGTAGCGAGAAACAATTAATAGTTACTTCATAATCACCGCAAATCCTGACCGTGCCATCAGTTTTGAGTACTGAAACAATCGGGCTGGCCCACTCGCTGTATTCCACTGGGGAGATGATGCCCTCGCCTTGCAGCCTGTCCAGTTCAATTTCCACTCTCTCCCTCATCATGTGAGGTACTGCTCACGCCTTGTGGTGAATGGGTTGTGCCTCTGAGACCAAGTGGATCTGCACCTTCGCCCCGGAAAAGTTTCCAATGCCTGGCTCAAAAAGGGAAGGAAATCTGTTAAGAACCTGGATACATGAGGCCTCATCGACATGTGATAGCGCTCGGATGTCATCCCAGTTCCAGCAGATTTTGTCCAGCCAGATCCTTCCAAGCAGTGTGGGGCCATCGTCCGGGACAATTCAGAGTGGCAGTTCATGCACCGTGCCCTCGTAGGTGACCTTGACCATGGCACTGCCCAGGACAGTGATAAGCTCTTTGGTGTATGTTCTTAGTTTCGTGTGGATGGGGCTCAGGGTTGGTCTGAGTGCTTTGTTGCACCACAGTCACTCAAACATCTTTTTACTCACGATGGATTGGCTAACGCCAGTGTCCAGTTCCATGGCTAAGGGTAAGCCATTCAATTTTACGTTTAGCATTATAGATGGACATTTCGTCGAAAATGTGTGCACCCCGTATACTTCAGCATCTGCTTCCTCTCTCTGAGGCTCGAAATTGCTTTGGTACACCATGGACTGATCTTCCTCTGCCACGTGGTGGGTAGCAGGTTTTGCAGAGCTTGCAGCTCGTTTATAAGCTTGTTGGAGGTGCCCCATTGTTCCACAGCTCTTGCAAACATACCCTTTGAAGCGGCATGAATAGGCTGAATGGAAGCCTCCACAACGCCAACAAGGTATGAATTGCCATGCATTCATCCTTTGTTGCGGACTCTGAGTCAGCTGGGCCACCTGAGGCCTGCTGGCAGTTGCAGACTCGTGGTTTCTGCCCGCAAACACAGTTCCAGTTAATTTATAAACATTGCTAGCATTTGTGTGCTGAGAGATTTGTTTGGTGTTATCACTGGTGGACATAAACGCCTGTGCTATCGCAATGGCCTTACTGAGGGTCGATGTCTCTACAGTCAAAAGTTTTCGCAGGATGGTTTCGTGGCCAATGCCCAGTACAAAAAAGTCTCTGAGCATTTGCTCCAGGTAGCCATCAAACTCACATTGTCCTGCAAGTCGCCTTAGCTCGGCGACGTAGCTCGCCACTTCCTGACCTTCAGATCGCTGATACGTATAGAACCGATACCTCGCCATCAGCACGCTCTCCCTCGGGTTAAGATGCTCCCGAACCAGTGTACACAGCTCCTCATACGACTTATCTGTGGGTTTCACCGGAGCCAGAAGATTCTTCATGAGGCTGTAGGTCGGTGCCCCGCAGACTGTGAGGAGGACCGCTCTCCTTTTTGCAGCGCTTCCTTCTCCGTCCAGCTCGTTGGCTACAAAGTACTGGTCTAACTGTTCAACATAGGCTTCCCAGTCCTCACCCTCCGAGAACTTCTCCAGGATGCCCACAGTTTGCTGCATCTTTGCGTTGGATTCGTGTGTTCGTCGCCAGTTGTGTTCCTAACACAGATGAGACTGCACACAGGGAGGTTAAAGTAACAGTGACCTCAGTCTTTAATAAGACACTCCAGAGTGAGGAACAGGCCTTAGGGGCCGGCTTATATACAGTGCTTCCAAGGGATGCTGGGATCCCTTGAGACTTCAGGGGATGCGCTCCCTGGTGGTGGAACACGGGAGTGCATGTTTTACAGATACACAACACTTACATAAGCAATTTAAAAAGTGGCTACATTCCCAATTGCTGTAGCAAGCTTATTTTGATGCAATGTTGCAAACTTAATTGGCTACAAATTGGAGTGTACAATATTTCAAACTTAAGCCAATGGTTCCCTTTCAAATCTCAGTGTTGGGATGTTCCAAATCTAGAAAGTCCCAGCAACTCTCTTCCTAGTTACAAAAAGAACCCATGCTGTTCCAATCAAACAGTTTGAAAATGCAAGAATGAGAAAATAAATTCCAAGTATTTAATTAGGCTCCCACAATGGTAGGAAGTTTTAGGAAACCAAATATTGTGGCCGAGTTTCACTCTGCCCTACACCCAGTAGTGCCCAAAACATACATGCAATGCCGAAGAAACGCCCTAATCATTTGCTCTCATTCTGCTCTTGACTAGTACTGCGCCTGAACTTCCTCGATGGGCTGCACTTTAAAGAAAAGAAAGACTTGCATTTATATAGCGGGCCAGAAATTGGTGGACTTACTGTCCGCTGGTTTCGGGACGGTCTCCCCTCCGAGTGAGTTTGGCAGGGAGAGATGACCTCTGGGTACTATCCGCTGACGTCCGCTGGCATGCGCCCCCCCCCCACCCCCTGCCACCAGGCTTCCAGTTTGGTTCGGGCGGCCCTCCACTCCAGCAGGGGAAAAGATCGCCACATGGAGGCAGATCTGACTTCAACGGTAAGTATGAAGACCTGCAAAAAAAGGTTAACCCACTTTTCTTTATTTTTTTTTGCATGGATTTAAGTGGATGGGGTCCCCTGAAGGATTTCTGGTGGATTTTTAAAAATGTTTTGAACATTTTTTATTTGATCAGTTCCCTGCAGTATTTTGCCGAAGATTGCATTTGCCGCCGAGAATGGGAGCTACCACTCACTGCCGCCCAGAATCGCCGCACATCTCCCATTTTTGCTGCCAGGCGGTCTTTCCCAGATTTTTCCATGAAATTTCCGCCCAAAGTACCATCAGGATCTCAGCGGTCCTTTGGATGGTACTTGGGCGGAACTTAGCTTTCACCAATTTCGGGCCCAGCGTCTTTCATGACCACCGGACATCCCACAGTGTTGTGCAGCCACTGAAGTACTTTTTGAAGTGTATTCACTGTTGTTATGTAGGAAACACGGCAGCCAACTTGCGACAGCAAACTCCACAAACAGCAGCATGATAATGACCTGTTGGCGGTTGTCTTTTTAACCCTGGTCCCATCAAGCCCCCCTCTGCTGACCCTAGTGGGACCAGGTATAGCACATGCAGAGGAAGGGGGCGTCCAGCCCAGAATCAAGTGCTAGAGCCCTGAAGGTGGGAGCGCTTCGGAAGGGCTGCAGATTTCCCACGCACCCTGTGTGGAATTTAATATACAGATTGTATGCGGAGATGCCACGCACAGGCATCTTCCACCCCCTCAATTGGAGTTCGCGACTGGAACATTGGGTCCTTCATTGAAACATCTGTGAACTCATGTGGAAGCAAGTCATCCTCGTTCGAGGGACCGCCTATGACTGACTGACTGTATGTTTAGAAACATTTATTAGCTGGCTTTATTGGCCCCAAGTTTCGGCCCGCGCCGAAAAGGGCGCACCTCGGAGCTGGACGCCTGTTCTTCGCGCCTAAAAGTGCGCTTAATAAAAACTCCGAGATTCTCCGGCTCCTCGGAGCTCTAACTCTGCTTGGCACGGCGCGCACTTCTCAGCGGAGGGCGGAGCCAAACACTCGCGCCGATTCTGGAAGTAGTGGGGGGCGGGTCCAATTTAAATGAGCCTTCGTGGTGCCGGCAACCCTGCGCGTGCGCGTTGGAGCGTGCGTGCCCGCGCAGTATCAAACAAACATTGGCACTCGGCCATTTTTAAAAGGACTGGAGAAAAAGTGAAGATTTGTTTCTTGGTCCCCTTCATAGGCTTGTAATTTAATTTTTGTGATATTTCTGTGTGTGAGGAAGTGCTTTTAGCAGCACTGTTGAATAAATCACCTGCTGAAATCAGTGAGTTCAGCTTTTCACTGCTAAACTTGCAGAACCGGTGCTGCATTGGTGCATGCAAAATAAGGACTGTGTGTTTTGAGAAATAAGAGTGCCAATTCAACTTTGCAATGGATCAACGTCCACCAAGAACAAAGAATTTCTTGCATGAGGAAGTAGAGATATTAGTCAACGTAATTGAGCAGAGATGGCAGGAGCTAGATACCAGCAACAGAGGTCGCATAAAAGTGGCACCTAAAGAAATGAAGAAACGCTGGAACCAAGTTGCAGAAGATTACTGTGCAGTGGTGCATACCATGAGATCTGGAAGCCAGTGTAAAAAGAAATGGCACGACCTTGGTCAAGTAGTTAGTGTAAGTAATATTTCCCATTTTTAATTTAATCGTAATTGTAACCTGGCTATCTGTATGTCCCACCTTGCAGACTGACACACTCTGTAAAAAGTTATATTTTACTCTTTGCAGAAGAAATTGGCCCACAACAAAAGGGAGGCAACTCGTACAGGAGGAGGCGTGCCCAATCTGCATCCACTGACACCCCTTGGAACAGAGGGTAGTGCCATGATGAGTCGGACATGGAGAAAAGCAATCGGTACAGCACAAGCTGGGCCCACACGCGAGGAAGAGGGTAAGTCCTGAAAATGTATCATGGCCCTTTAAATCAACCTGCTGCCTGGCCTGCTATGTGTGAGAGTACTCATGCCACCCATCCGGCCCCCTCCCTTGCTGTTAAACATTTGACTGTTCTGATGTATTTTGCAGAACATGATGATGATGATGATGATGATGACGACGACGCTGCTGCTGCTAACCCTGAGGATCCTGAGGGTACAGAACAAGAACCAGTACAACCAGCTGC
Source organism: Pristiophorus japonicus (assembly GCF_044704955.1). Taxonomy (NCBI): domain Eukaryota; kingdom Metazoa; phylum Chordata; class Chondrichthyes; family Pristiophoridae; genus Pristiophorus; species Pristiophorus japonicus. The sequence continues at coordinate 329,771,005 of NC_091977.1, forward strand.
GGACGATCCAGACTGGATGATGGCAGCGATGACTGAAGTGTCTGCAGGGGAGAGCTTCTAATTTAATGTTTATGAGCCCCCATCAAGGGGCATCAGAGTTTCAACCCCTAGCATAGGTCTTGGTTCCACCTTCCATGGTTTCGCTTCCGATGTTGCGGGTCCCAGTGGTGCTGCTGGTATAATGCAGCATTCTACAGTCAGTGCACTACCGTCCCAGCCTGCGCCTCCCTCTCGCATAGGTTCTGGTTCCACCTACTATGGTTTTGATTCCGACGCTTCAGGTCCCAGAGTTGCTGCTGATATCATGGAGCAGTTTACACCCATTCGTCCAGCATCCAAGCCCACGGCTCGCACTCGAGTGCGGTCGTCTGGAACACCGAGCGTCCTACCGTTCCAGCCCGAGCCTCTCCCTCTAGTTCTGCCGTCTGTAACACAGAGCATCCCACCATTCCAGCCCGAGCCTCTCCCTCCAGTTCAGCCGTCTGGAACACAGAGCATCCCACCGTCCGTGCCCGCGCCTCCCAGTGTAGTGGTGCCACAAGGCAGACCCAGGCAGAGGAGAAGGAGATTGGAGACACGCTCTCCTGAGATGCAGCGTGCAATAGATGCGACTCAGGTTGTGGCATTGGGTATGGAGACCAATGAGCTTACCCGATCACTCATCGGTGGCGTCAATGCAGTAGGTGAAGAGTTGACGATCCTGACGGGAGAAATAGCAGTAATGATACGGGAACTTAGGGAGGGAATGTCCGAGGGAGTGCAATCAACGGCACAGGCCGTCAGGGAGGGCATGAAAGTGTCGGCACAGGCCGTCAGGGAGGGCCTGGTTGAGGTAGCTGCTGCAATAAGGGCACACAGCCCAGCCAATCAAATGACACCCCCATGAGGAAGTGAACATTCACTGAGATATGGATGAGACATGGTTGCAGCCTTTCTTTGCTGCTTTTGTTCTTGTTCTTGATGTAGCTGTAGTAGCATTTTTCAAATTGAAATTGTTTTGTAAGTTTTGTAACTTTATAATTTATAAGGGATCTTATGGTTTTTAAGTGATCTTATCGTGTAAATACTCTCACATTTTTTTGTATCTTACTTAATTTTGCACCTAAAAAGTGATCCTGAAGTTCAAGTGTTCTTCAGAGTGTAAGATTTTTCACAATGAAACTGTTTTGTAAGTTTTGTAACTTTACAACATATAAGTGATCTCAGGGTTTTCAAGTGATCTTATAGTGTAAATGCTCTCACATTCTGTAAATTATTTAATTTTGCATCTAAAAAGTGATCTTGAAGTGTAAGTGATCTTAGAGTGTAAAGTTTTTCACATAAAAAGTGTTTTGTAACTTTTGTAACTTTACAAGTTTATAAGTGATCTTAAAGTTTTTAAGTGATCTTCAAGAGTCATATTAAAAAGTATAGTTTGATACAACAAATATTTTATTCGAGTGACGTTAACTTTTCAATAGAATATTTTTTCATTAAAACTGTTTCATGTTCCATTAACACAACATAACGTAGGAACAACTGCAAAGAATAAACATGTCCGTACGCAAAAGTGGTCGCAGAGCCCTCAGGCATCAGTAGTTAAAGCGTTCACGGATGAGCTGCTGGCGCAAGGCTCGAGCAATCGTTAAAGGGGCACGATGGATGGCCCTCCTCCGACCTCGTGCTCCGGCATCAGGCACTTGCATGCTTTCTTGATTGTCGTTATCATCCACATCCTGGTCTTCCGTAATACTATCATCAGGCACTGGACCCTCACGTGGGTCTTCTAGTTCCACTACCAGCTCCTGCTGCCTCATGATGGCTAAGTTATGAAGCATGCAGCACACAACAGTGAAATGACCGACAATCTGAGGGGAGTATAGCAAGTGTCCTCCGGAATGGTCCAGGCATCGGAATCGCTGTTTCAATATGCCAATGGTCCTCTCAATGATGCTGCGCGTCGCAATGTGCGCCATGTTGTATTGACGGTCAGCTTCTGTCCATGTCACGCGTATGGGCGTCATGAGCCAGGTGGTCAGGCTGTACCCTTTGTCTCCCAGTAGCCAGCTCTGCCCTTCTGGCTGCTCCTCAAAAATGTCAGATAGAACGCTGTCGCGTAGGATGAACGCATCGTGGGTGCTGCCAGGGTATCTCGCATCGACTGACATGATGCGCTGCTTGTCACACACGGGGTGCACATTGGTAGAGTGGAAACCTTTCCTATTTCGGTACTGCTCAGATTCCTCCACAGGTGCTCGCAAGGCTATGTGGGTACAATCAATGCAGCCCTGTACCTTTGGGAAGCTGGCAATCCTGAAGAAGCCCACAGCCCTCTCATGGATCGCTTGTGCGGTCATTGGGAAATTGATGAAGTCATTCCTTCGCGCATACAGTGCAGCCGTGACCTGGTAAACGCAGGCATGTATTGCACGTTGAGAGATGGCGCACATATCTCCAGTTGTAGCCTGAAACGATCCCGAGGCATAGAAAGAAAGTGCAGCTGTTACCTTCACTTCAACAGACAAGGCAGTCGGCGTTCTGCTTCTGGCCTGCAAATCTGCTCTCAGCATATCACAGATCTCAACGACAACTTCTCTGCGAAAACGCAGCCTTTTCAAACAATCAGCCTCGCTCAAGTCCAGGTACGAGCGCCTGGTTCGATATTGTCGACGTGGGTAAGGTCTCCTGCCCATCAACCTACGGGCTACGACGTTCCTGGTGCGGTGAGCTCTAATCAATTCTCTCCTATGCAGTGAATTGCTGGCGAACCATTGCATAATACATGGTGTTGACAATGCAGCACCCATTCTGCTAATTTAAATATAAAACTGTCTATGTGGCTGCCTCTCCCTGTCCAAATGGCCTCAGTCCCCCTCACAGCTCGAAGGCTGCTGCTGTATCTTCAGCTGCCGTCAAGCCACTGACGCCGCCCCTAAAGCGTGGCCGAATGGCCTCAAGAACCTTAATGAGCTGCGTGTGTCCTGTGCTGATTCTTCGGCTGCTGGCCAGCCACTGATGCCGCTGATATTTCATGGCCGAATGGCCTCGAGTCCGTCCGGTGTTGCTTTTTCGCGGCCAGCCACGAAGAGAATGAAGGCCTGCCTCAAGCACAGCAGCTCAGCTCGAAGGCTGCTTGCTGCCGCTGCCGTCGAGACACTGACGCCACACCGCTGCCTGTCTCCAACATGAAAGGCCTGCCTCAAGCACTTTCACACAGGTAGGAACTATGGTTTATTTAGTCTTTTCTTTGCTTATAAATTTTTATTCAGGTTGGATTTATTTGTATAATATTTGTATAAGTATAACTAAGGATTGATTGTAGAATTTAATGACTTCCCTTCCCCCCCCTCCCCCCCCCCCCCCCACCTCATTCCCTCCGCCTAATTTGTAACCTACGCCTGATTTTCTAAAGTGTAGACAAGGTTTTTTCAAGCGTACAAAAATCTTCACTTACTCCATTCTAAGTTAGTTTGGAGTAAGTTTTTACTGCCGAAACTTTGAAAACAGGCGTAAGTGGCCGGACACGCCCCCTTTTGAAAAAAAAATTCTGTTCCAAAGTGAAACTGTTCTAACTGACTAGAACTGGAGCAAACTAAATGCTGAGAATTCCGATTTCTAAGATACTCCGTTCTACACCAGTTGCTCCTAAAAATCAGGAGCAACTGAGGCCAAAACTTGGGGCCATTGTCTTCATCTACTGTTGTTTTATTGCAAAGGTATAAAAATACTTGGTTGATGGAAAATGCAAAGGTTTTCTTTGTAGCTAGCATCAGGAGGCAAAAAAATCCAGGCGAAAAATAATTTGCTGTAAAAGTGTCATCAGGATACTTGGATTGAAGCATCTACTGTGGTTAATCATGGCCCTGGGCTCCAAATGGAGCAATGGTTCCGCATCAATAACTGTATATAAGAAAATACAAATCTGCAAAGATTTAATTCACCCTATCATTTAAGCCCTCTCTCAGGATCCATGTACACTGATTTAACATCCTCCTTTTGCAGCAGCCCCCACATCCCTTGACTGCCCACTGAATCAGTAATATTGCCCAAGTCTGTCTGAATGCTTCTATTCAATCCTGCATCCATTACAACTCAGACTCGATTCTATACCACTCACTGTGAGCATGAAGGCTCCTATGGAGCCTGACTTGACAGTAGAGCTGGTCACAGAATTGGCCCAAAAGCCTTATATCTCTAACCCACATTGCTGTCCAGTGAGGCTCCTGGCCGAGAGCTGATCTTTGCTGAATTATCCCTGCTAAACTAGCACGATGTGAAGTAGTTGCTCTTTAAGTGTTACGCTTTCCTCTTTTTCATAAAGGGGATTAAATACCCATGTTGTTGTAGAATTGAATGACAGGCGGTGAAAATGAGGACAGCTAACGGGACAAACGGTTCTTGGAGAGGAGAGTCTTGGATTGTTTTGTGTGGCAGGATTGTGCATCTCAAAACCATCAGGAAAGAGCAGGCGGTTTTCCAGGCTGTAATGTCAGCATCAAGCCTAGAAAAACTAAGGGCTGTTTTCATTAGTAGGTTACAGGGTGATTTGATTGAGGAGTTTAAAATGATGAAGCAATGGGACTGGGTAGAGAGAAACTGTGCTTTCAGTGGTAGAGGGGTCAAGACTCATGGGACATAGATATAAAATGAAATGTAAGAGGTTTAGGACAGTGAGCAGGATTTTTTATTTTTTACACAGCAGTTGTGAGGCTGTGGAATTCACTACTGGAGTTAGTGATTGAAGCAAAGATCATGTCAACATTTAAGAATAGTTTCGATAGGTGTCTGAAGGAGAAGGAGAATAAAGTAATATGGGAACAACACTACAGGAATGTGAAGGATAAGGACTGCTTGGGCCAAGTGGCCTGTTTCTGCATAATTCCAAAATGCAGAATAAAACTCATTCTACTCTTTTCCAAAATTGCCCCTCAGTCCCAAGCCCAATCCTGTCCTCCCCAATTTTCACACAGAAGTTCTTACAACAAGAGGCCAATTGCAGAACTCCTATCACCTGGCCTGTAGGCAAAAAGCAAGGAAATGCTGGAGACACTCATCAGGTTAGTCAGTATCTGTGGAGAGAAGTGAGGATGTACTGTTTCAGGTGTCGACCTCTTCTAGTCCGTTCTCTCCAAGAATGCTGACTGACTCGCGGAGTGTTTCCAGAATTTTTACTGTCTGTCTCAGAATTTCAACATCTGCGGCGTTTTGCTTTTTGCCAGTCTCACCCACTCGTTGGATAAACTTGTTGATTAACTGAGAATAGAGCCATCCAAACTTAATTTTTTGAGGATGTAACTAGCAGAGTGGACAAGGGGGAGCCAGTGGATGTGGTGTATTTAGACTTTCAAAAGGCTTTTGACAAGATCCCACACAAGAGATTAGTGTGCAAAATTAAGGCACATGGTATTGGGGGTAATGTATTGATGTGGATAGAGAACTGGTTGGCAGACAGGAAGCAAAGAGTAGAAATAAATGTGTCCTTTTCCGAATGGCAGGCAGTGATTAGTGGAATGCTGCAAGGTTCAGTGCTGGGACCCCAGCTATTTACAATACACATTAATGATTTAGATGAAGGAATTGAATGTAATATCTCCAAGTTTGCAGATGACACTAAGCTGGATGGCAGTGTGAGCTGTGAGGAGGATGCTAAGAGGCTATCGGATGACTTGGACAGGTTAGGTGAGTGGGCAAATGCATGGCAGATGCAGTACAATGTAGATAAATGTGAGGTTATCCACTTTGGTGGTAAAAACAGGAAGGCAGATTATTATCTGAATGGTGACAGATTAGTAAAGGGGGAGGTGCAACGAGACCTGGGTGTCATCGTACATCAGTCATTGAAAGTTGGCATACAGGTACAGCAGGCGGTGAAGAAGGCAAATGGCATGTTGGCTTTCATAGCGAGAGGATTTGAGTATAGGAGCAGGGAGGTCTTACTGCAGTTGTACAGGGCCTTGGTGAGGCCACACCTTGAATATTGTGTACAGTTTTGGTCTCCTAACCTGAGGAAGGACATTCTTGCTATTGAGGGAGTGCAGCGAAGGTTCACCAGACTGATTCCCGGGATGACAGGACTGACATATGAAGAAAGACTGGATCGACTAGGCTTATATTCAATGGAATTTAGAAGAATGAGAGGGGATCTCATAGAAACATATAAAATTCTGACGGGATTGGACAGGTTAGATGCAGGAAGAATGTTCCCAATGTTGGGGAAGTCCAGAACCAAGGGTCACAGTCTAAGGATAAGGGGTAAAACATTTAGGACTGAGATGAAGAGAAACTTTTTCACTCAGAGAGTTGTGAGCTTGTGGAATTCTCTACCACAGAAAGTTGTTGATGCCAGTTTGTTAGATATATTCAAAAGGGAGTTAGATGTGGCCCTTACGACTAAAGGGATCAAGGGGTATGGAGAGAAAGCAGCAATGGGCTACTGAAGCTGCATGATCAGCCATGATCATATTGAATGGTGGTGCAGGCTCGAAGGGCCAAATGGCCTACTCCTGCATCTATTTTCTATGTTTCTATGTTTCGATATCGATGTATGGTTGGTTTAATATCAGATATCCATTGGAGTTCTACTGTTTGGAGTAGAGACGGTTTGGAAATGCATTGTAGTCCTGAAAGCTTACGGGGTTAAGCACAATGTATGTTTCTTTCTTTCAAGAGGTGACTGGGATCTACCCTTCGCAAGGGAGCAAGGAAGGAGGCACCCGCCTGACTGTGACCGGGCGGTTCTTTGATAAAACAGACGCCCCGGTCAGAGTTACTATAGGAGGTATGTAAAAAGAAAAAAAGTTGCATTTCTGTAGCACCTTTCACAACCGCAGGACATCCCAAAGTGCTTTGCAGCCAATGAAGTACTTTTTGAGGTGTAGTCACTGTTGGATTGTGGGAAACGTGGCAGCCATGTTGCGCCCAGCAAGCTCCCTCAAACAACAATGTGATAATGACCAGATAATCTGTTTTAGTGATGTGAGTTTGAGGGATAAATATTGGCCCCGGACACTGGAGATAAAGCCCCTGTTCTTCTTCAAAATAGTGCCATGGGATCTTTTACATCTTGGCTTATGGGCTGAGATGGCAGACGGATCCTCGGTTTAATGTCTCCTCTGAAAGACGGCACCTCCGACAGTGCCGCACTCCCTCAGTACTGTACTGGAGTGTCAGTCTGGATTATGTGCTCTATTCTGTGGAGTGGGATTTGAACCCATGACCTTTTGACTCAGGCGAGAGCGGTACCCACTGAGCAACGGCTGACACAGTTAACATCTAATTTGTGGAATATGCTCCATTTATTATTAAAAACTATGGGCTAGGTGGACCAACCCAGCTGGGGGCTCCACTCAATGGGCGGTGACTCTTGCCTCCGACTAATGCTTTCTTCGAACCTGGTTTCCAGCTGGGAGTGCGGGATCAGTGAACCTATCCTTTTGTGAAATAAGCTTTTTCTTTTTATGCCTGTCCTATTTCTTACCACCACTTATAATTTGTTCATTAAATATAGACACAGTTTGGTCAGCGTAGCTTATGGCCTGTGATGTGAACCCATTTTTATTTGAACAAATCTAAGGTTATTTGCAGTGAACCTGTCATCTATCCCACTGTGATCAAAAAAGAAAAAAGATTGCTTTCACTTAACAAACCAAACTGTATTCAAATTGTACGTAGAACGACACCCATTCTTTTATTTGTGGTTTCTATATTTGTTTTCTCCTTGTTCTACACAGGTCAGAGCTGTGAGATTCTAAGTGTCAATACAACTGAAATAATCTGCCGCATCCCAAAAGAAATCAATCTTCCCACAACAATTTTTCCAGGTGACGTTTATTAAATTTTTAATTCACAATTTTTCTTTTAGAATTTCATTTTAGTGACTATATTAGACAGTCTTTAGATTATATGTTCAGCTGATATATATATGTACAGGCCTTAATTAATGAAATTCAATGTGACATGCAACTTGCTAGATATTTCACCTTAATTCACATGCTTGGTATCCTAAAATAGATCTATTCTATTATGCTCCAACTGTATCAGCACATTCTCTCTGGCCCCCACCCCCAACTATTTTGGGTCAGTCAGAAACATATACAGACTTGAGTGTGGCAGAATGAACCAATATTGCTTGTAACCAAAGGTTAGTGCCAGTTAGTTGAGGGACAGCTAACTTGTAAATAAGTTTAGCCTATAATTGAAGCAGGATTTATTATTTCATGGTACGGGGAGTGAAAGAGAGATAATTCAATCACGTTATGAAAACTGTATTCTGTTCAACCATGTATTCAATGCAAAATAAATCAGTTTGTTGGTTTACAATCACCTTTATCCCATTAGGGCAATTTGTAATCTGCCTTCTGAAAAGACAGGAGTATGGAAATGGAAACCCTTACCACATTACAGTATCCAGTACACATAACAAGGTGTCTGTTCTTACAATCGCCTGGCCATGCTACCATTTACCATCTCTATGTGGTGATCTGTCCGCTACTTGCTCCAAAAAACCTGGTGGTTAAACACATTTTTTTTCTTTGTAAGGTTCTAAAGCAATTAATGACATCTAATATCAAGTGTTTTTTCACTGCAAGAGATTGGAATCGTGACTTTCCAGAAAGAAATCTGTTGATCACCAACCTCAACCCATGTTTTTTCTGGAGGCTATGAGATTGGAACTTCATGCTGAGCTCGAAGATAGAGGCATAGGTCTTAAAGCCTTCCTTGAGCAAGTAATGGACTTACGAAAATGGAGAGGAACAGACCCGCTGATCCACTGACCATGCCCCAGACTGTGCACCACCTGACCCCATCCATCAGCCCCATACAATTTCCTGGAAGAGACAAAAAAACAACAAACCTTAGGCCAATTGATTATCAAAACCTCAAAGGCGATCAAACAGGTTCCAGGAGACCACAGTAACTTGAGAGTCACGTCTCCCTAATGCTCAACCTTCTATACCACACTCACCAATTCGTCCAGTTCCCTTTGGACTGTGTGCAGAGAATCCGCGCTCACTGCACGAACCGGCAGCTTGTTCCAGAGGTCAGCGACACTCTGTGAAAAGAAGTATCTCTTGAAATCTAACCTAGTTCTCTGGTTACAAAACTTATGACCCCTGATCTCCCTAATCTATTTAACTCAAATAGCCTATCGACAAGGACTAAATCTAATCCAACATCTATTTCTAGCCTTCTTGAATCTTCTCTGTAATATGTCATTTTCTGTAATGGCAAACATGCTGCTATTTACCTCCTGGTAAATCTTACAAGTGAACAACCTCTTCTTTGGTTAGTTTAGGTTATTAAAACAACAACTGAATACCAGATTGGAATGGTCAATAATAAATTATGGTGGATGAATGCGGAAAACACAAAAAGAGTAATTTTTCAAACCTGTACTCTAGATGTGGAACTCCATCACCACATAGCAAATGTCTCTGTCCATAATGAATGGAACAGTGACACCAGCACCACAGCAATAACTTGCATTTATAGAACACCCCGCCCAGCCTCAGGATGTCTCACCCGAAGTACTTTTGAAGTATAGTAACTGCTTTAATCGATTTTCTTTGCCCCACCATTGGTGGCTGTGCCTTCAGAGGCCTAGGTCCTGTAAGAAGTAATAGGACTCTGATTTGATCTCAATTATTAATGATAAATCTTTTATTAGGATTATATAATGAGTACACATATCTTTGAAGAAATACAGTCCCAAACACGTTCTACATTATAGATTCAGGCACTGGTCAGTGTAGCAAGTGTATAACAAGCAATGTCTTCCCATTTCCCCTTCCTCTATTCGCTTACTAGATTCTTCTCCACGACTGCAACGATTAGTTACGATCCTTCTTCAATTATATCCTTTTTCCCGATCACATGTCCCAGTTGCACCAATTATTCGGGTCCCTGCAGTGACATGTCTTTTGACACGTACATTTTTCACACTTCTCTAACTCTTGTCTGGCACATTGTAGAGTTTTCCTCTTTCTAGACCTTCTCGATCTTTTGCAGTTTCAGTGGTTAAGGCTCTATTTGTAATTGTCCCACAGTTAAACCTCTGACTCAAAGGGGAAAGTTCTACCAATAAGCCAAGCTGGCACATGTATTGAGTGGCTGTTGGACTGATTCGGATATGCTTATAATTTGGTTCAGAATTTGAATAAAGACGCTCCACAACATCATCCTTTTTGATAGGCTTTATTGGTAAGGAACAGATTCGACAATCAGACAGACCATAGATTAAACCCAGTGAACAAGCTATCTTCAATGGAATAAAAAGAACTGATCATACATTACCAATCTGGGTGAGATTGAAAAGTCTGCTAACCTGAACCAATTCTATCTTGCATGCATGCTCCCGGGGTGCGGGAGTTTTTCCTTGGAGATGCTCGAAATTTATTTTTTTAAACCATAAATAAGTACTTGCACATACATGGCACCTTTCACAATCTCAAGATGTCCCAAAGCGTTTTACAGCCAATTAATTACTTTTGAAGTCCCCAGGTGAACTTTTATTGACACATATAGCCATTAACAATTATGCTAAAAGAGTTCAAAACAATTCCATATAAGGAAAAGCTAATAGAGAAAGATAACGAGATTAATTCCTAACAAGTGAACAAACATACATCTTTAACAGTACAGTTATCGAGATCTATACAGTTCCTCATTCCTGTTATTTTATCACAAAGCACTTTCTTCTTGCAGTTGATTGTCTAACAAAATGTGTTGAATGTTCACAAGTCTGTTTTTAGTTCTACATTTAAATTCATTAGTTCTAATCTAAACTCATCAATTAGCTGCACCATGAATGGAGCACTCCCACACATCTTTTGATTCCACCTCAACAAGCAGATGGGGCCAGTTAACAACTCTTGATCCCTGTAGGACACATCCTCAATTAGGTGATTAGCTCACACAAACGTAACCTAATTAAGGGTTAACTTCAGTTCAAAATTTCAGTAGCTTCCATAATATTTTCATTCAGAGTTCAGTGGACTCCATCTTGGGCGGATGTAGATAACAGTATTCTATAGAAAAGAGAAGGCTGAGGGGTGATCTGATAGAGGTCTTTAAAATAATGAAAGGTTTTGATAGGGTAGAGGTAGCGGAGATGTTTCCACTTGTGGTAGAGACCGGAACTCGGGACCATAAAAATAAGATAGTCACGAATAAATCCAATAGGGAATTCAGGAAAAACTTATTTACCCAAAGAGTGATAAAAATGTGGAACTCGCTACCACAAGGAGTAGTTGAGGTGAATAGCATAGATGCATTTAAGGGGAAACTGGATAAACACATGAGGGAGAAAGGAACAGAAGATTATGTTGATAGGGTGAGATGGAGTCAGGTGGAGGTAGGCTCTTGTGGAGCATAAACACCAGCACAAACCAGTTGGGCAGAATGGCCTGTTTCTGTGTTGGAAATTCTATGTAATTATAGTATAGCATTATACTTGCTCAGTTACTAAAATCTCATTTGCTTGTCGTAGACAACAGGAGGCTTGCAAGTAAGGAATACAAAACCCTATCTAGGTCGAAATCACGCAGGGCAGGCCTATGGACTGCTCCAATGCCTCTAAAACACAATTTGGTGGACATTTTTCAAAACATAATCACATTCACCGTGTTCCAGTGAGAAAAGCTATTTTATTAGTAGACTTACCAATGGTAGGGTAAAAAAACAACAGGGTCAATTTATACTTGTATCTATTTATTGAGTCAATTTCCTATTGGTTTAGGGGGAAGAGGTTTGAAGGTGGAAACATGGCAACGTGGCACCCTGAATGACTTACCAAGCTACAATGAAAGTACTCCAGGGTATTCAGTGTCTTGGATTGGTGAGGCTTTGTATAAAGCCTCCACACCGTGGCTTCCATCTGTTACACGTTTAAGTGGGTTCTTTGTTGCTCCGGAGACTGACAATTACCGTTTCTATATCCGAGGCAGCGGTAAATTCGCACTTTATTTCAGCTTAACCAGGCTCCCTCAGGACAAGGTGCGTAAACCAACACTTGTAATCGTATTTTAATGTTTACTGATTCGGCTAGCCACTTGCTTTTATGCGAACTGAACATAAGAAGGTATATATTGGCAAGTGGGGAGATTTTATCAAAGTGAATGATGACAGTGATGTGAAGTGAAACTGTGCACTCCGAGTATGGAGACAGAGCGGGGAAATGGGGTTAGACTGGTCCAAATTTAAATTCTATGAGAACATGGGTCTACAGAAAAGTGATTTAACCTTTAGAAGACCGTTTCCAACCTAGTAAAGGATTCGGACTGGAGTTAACAAGGGTTTGGCCTTGGGAATCCTGATAGATAGATATATTTATATACTATTATTATTTGGGAAAATAAGATTTCAATTTAAAACAATATAATCCTTTAATCGCCAATAGGGGATCTATTGGCCTTTGATATCCATTGGGTTTCAATTTCCAATCTCCAATTGCCAAGAAAGAGCATTTCGGAGAGAGATGTTGTTCAGAATGGCTGAGAGAGGTATATTGGGAGGAGGGCACTGGGAGATACAGGGGGTAAAACAGCACTTGACAAGATCTGGGATCTGGCAGCAAGAGATGAAGGAGGCTGGTCTTAGGTTCTTTGGAAAAGAGGGAACTTAAATTTGACCCAATAAAATTTACAAAGATATGCATGGGCTCAATTTTCCCCAGAGATTTGCTGGAGCAGGCTGCTTTTTTTTGGTCTAAGTTAAAAATCCACAGTTTCCCCAATCAATTTGCACCAGCGTAAATCAGTTACGATTTTTTTTGGTACGTTTTTTTTTCAGCCAAAGGGGGCGTAACCTCACACCTACGCCAATTCTGGCCATTGAGGGAACTTTGGCCAGCTAAGAGTTACTCCAGTTCTGCTTAGACCAGCATATGTGGCCTCTCCAGAAAATCTTGCGGAGAGTTAAAGAAATTGTCGCAGTTAAGGAAATCAGAGGAGGCCATTTGGCCTGGGCTAGGGTCGGGCAGCGGACCGGGAGGACAAGCGGTCTCCAGCCAACGGCTGTACCTCCGCCGGGCATGGCATCAGCAGCGTCCTGTTCCGCTCCTCCAGCTGGTGCAGACGGTGTTTACCGGGACCAGTTCCGACGTTGCGTCGCCAAGTTATACCCGAAATACTACACCAGATGTCGGCTTGACTGACTCACTCCCTTCCTCCCTCCCTCCATCGCCACCACAAATCACCGCCCTGCCGCCCTTGCACTGAACCAGCTTCATGCCACCCCTCACCCCCGCCCAACAACATAAACCCACACCTTACCCTCCGCCCTGTCAACATAAGTTTAAAAACAACACCGAAAACACACCCTCCTTCCCGGCTACGGACACTGATACAACCCCATTGGCAGACAGACAATATACCACCACAAATCACCCCTCCCCAGCCACCCCTGCATGGCACCATCTTCATACCTTCACAATAAAACCTCTGACCCCTGCACAACAAGCTCTGCTCACACTCTTACCTCAGCCCTATCGACATTGCCAAATTCGAGCTGTACTGTGCATGCGCCTTCATTGGAGCGAAGTCAAAACTGTAAGTTTTTTTTCCCACGCATGCGCAGAAAGCCCGGCTTCGTATTTTGGCGCAGACAGTAGGCTCCACCCCCCGAGGCAACTGGACACGCTGCGTGGCTCCGAATTCGATTTACAGATCGGGGAAAGTTTGGATAAATATTTATGGCGCATTTCTGGCCCTAAATACCCGGCGTAACTCTGGCATATGCCAGAAAACGGGCTTGGGCAAAATTGAGCCGCACCCAAGTTGTTCACGTTGATAAAGGATTCAGGAACTAGGAGACACCATCTACAATTAGGAATAAAGAAAGAATTCAGGCAGATCAGCTGATAAATTTACATGTTCTGTCTCTGCATCATTTCCCAGGTCAAGGTTGACTATGGAACTTGGAGATACTATCAGTCTGGTAACCAACGGTCTGACACACTACAGCTTCAGAAAGGGAAAGAGTAAGTGTCATCCACCTGACCAAGTCTTCAAGTTTTTTATACTTTTACGTGTATAATTGCAAATGTACATATTAAATTTACACATGCAATTGGAAATTACATTGCTATTCACACATTTAATTGCCAATTTACATGTGCCATTTGCATATATAATCATGTGCAATTTACATGTTTAATTGAACATTTACCTGTGTAATTTATGCATGCCATTAAAAAGTTACATCTGTGCATTACATCAAATTATAAATTTACATGTGTAATTTACATGTTGAATTTAAAATTTATGTATTCATGTAAAATTTACCTTGAAATTAAATTTGAGAAGTAGGAAATCGAAGTTCATTTGAAAATAGTGGCCCGGAAATTCTATTGAGGGCAGTAAGGGACTAACACATTACCGGGCAGAGCAATTAAAGATACTTCAACACAACTGATAACACTGTCAAATGGTAAAATGAATTCAATCAACAAAATATATTTGACTAGAAATTTCACTGCGCCACAAATGTACCCTGCAGGTAGAATCATGTGCCACTGTGCCTCTGCCCCTGGGGAAAACATAACAGTTGGACAAAGCTCTCGCCAAGTTTTTGTACCTTGGAGAATGAAATTGTTAAAAAAATGTTTTATTAATAACTGTTTCACATGATGGCGAAATTGACGCTATTCAGTGGGAATTGATAAATACAGGACTGATTTAATTAATAAGAAAGACCCAACAGTACATAGCGAGTCATGAGGCAGTTACTAAATTCTTATTCATCAAGTAATAAGAGACAAAATGAGTGAGAATCGTTATGGTGTAGGTGCATTTTAATACAGCACTTCTCAGTAGGTTGCACGAATGATCACTTGATACTTCCCCAAAGTGACTGTCTTCAAAATCACCCTGTCAAAGGACGATGAATTAAATTTACAAGGACACATCAGGCCCGAAGATCACATTTTGGGGCACTTAACTCTTGATTTGATATAATTTGATATATTTGATATATTCCGGCAAAGTTACAGCAGCAGAACGGAACAACTCAGAGGAAATTCATGACCAAGGAGACATCACTATTGGATGGCCACTAAGAGGGAGGAGTGGGATTAGGATAAATGACTTTATGCAGAGGACTGTTGGAGCAGGGAATGCTTTCCCGCAGGGAGTGATTAAGATAGAAACCATTGCATCTTCAACAGCACCTCCCAAACCCGTGACCTCTGCCATCTAGAAGGACAAGGGCAACAGGCACATGGGAACACCATCACCTCCAAGTTACCCTCCAAGTCACACACCATCCTGATTTGGAAATATATCACCGTTCTTTCATTGTCACTGGGTCAAAATCCTGGAACTTGCTCCCTAACAGCACTCTGGAAGTATCTTCACCATACAGACTGCAACGGTTCACCACCACCTTCCCAAGGGCAATTAAGGATGAGCAATAAATACTGGCCTTGCCACGCACCCACATCCCATGAATGAATGAATACATTTTTTTAAACTTGTAAGGGAAAATTGGCTTAGCCAGTCACATGATGTTCACAAAACTCAATGAAACCCCAGCCAGTTGGGTTCAGGGGATCCACGATGAGGCAGGTGGTTGTGAGCCTGGTGGATGAACTGGTAATGTGTAGTGTGATTGTTAAACTTTTGCTAATAAACCAATTACTTCTTAATAGCAATGTGTTGCTATGAATTTTTAAGCGAAGAACCCACAAAGTAAATACATTACAGCTTCCTCCTCTGCTATGTTTGACAGGGACTGTGGTTCTCGTATTGGACTGTTCAGTCATCTAAGGACTCATTTTTAGAGTGGTAGCAAGTCTTCCTCAATTCCGAGGGACTGCCTATGATGATGATGGTTTTACTTTGAGAAATAAATATTGGCTAGGACATTGGGAAACTCCCTGCACCTCTTCACTTAGATCCATGAATTTAAAAAAAAAATTCACTTGCATAGGCAGGCGGGTGTTTAATCCGAAAGACAGCATCTCCGACAGTGCAGCACTCCCTCAGTACCGCACTAGAGTGTCAGCCTAGATTATGGGCCCAATGTGCAGTCGCAGTGCACAAATATCTGCACCATGAGTGCTGAGTTCAAAACTGTGCCTTCATACATATACTATTCTGATTCATGGAGCTGAAGCCATGGTGATAGTTTTCAATCTTGCGGTCTTGGAGGGAATCTGGTAGACCGGATCGCCCAATGAAATCAGTGAAAATGAAATATGGGGCGGTTTCTATTAAAGAGCGAGTCTGGTTCACCAGATTATTGCCCACGGGATGAGGGTAAATATTAACACCCTCCTCCCGCCAAAACCCTGGCTCGTTGAATCACCGGTGAATTGCTTTGTTTTGTGAGGGTCTTTAGTTCCTTAAAGGGATTACAGAGAAATAAAGTCTGTGAGTTGAAACCGAAAAGCAGAAACAAGCACTGCGAAGGCACAGCAGTGCAATCAGGGTCTGAAAGAGAACTGTAAGTTGTGTTGAAACATCAACCATCCTTTGGATGAGACATTCAGTTCAGGAAGATTTTAAAGATCCCACAGCACTATTTTGCAGGAGCAGGTGTCCCGGGTGTCCTGGCCAACATTCCCCTCTCAACCCACAGCACCAAAAACAGATGAATTGACCATCCGTCTTATTGCTGCTAGTTGGAGCTTGCTGTGTGTAAAATGGCTGATATGTTTGCCTACAAAACAACAGTGCAAATCACTTGGATGTCTCTGTGAGGTGTGATGAAGTGCGGTTTCGCTCTAAGCCTTTCAAACCTTATTTTATTCTATTCTCCTGTACCTTTCCTGTGTGTTGTTTTTCATTCCTGAAGACTGACCACAAACCGGAATGCTTTTGCTCATCCGCAGATATTACACTGAAGTGGTGCTGCAGGAAAACAACAAGTATTCCTTTGTTGAGGTTGGTGTGCACAGGGAGAGCAGCTCCTACACAGAACAACAGACAGCAGACGCTGTCAGCGAAGTCCAGATCATCAGATCACACGCCAAAGCTGTCGACGAGAAACAGGTCAGACCCAAATCTCTCATTCCTATTAGCACAGATCCCTTGCCAGCAGGTAGTCGGATTGTGGGACGTAATAGCAACAGGAAAATTATTTGCCTCGTCTCTGCAACCTGTCCTCGGAATGTAACCCTTTTAGCCACAGTATAATGCTGGTGAATCTGCGCTGCATCACCTCCCCACCCCCTAAGGCCAATATATCCTTCCTATTATCATGAATTTTTCTTCATTTCATGTTATGAAAAAGAAGACTCCAAATTTTGTACCTGACATTTGTTGCCAGTTTCTATTTAGCACTGTTTGATTTTACAATTTTAGATTCTGACTTTGGAGAACTGGACAATGGGAAGTGCAGTCAGTGAAGTTCAGACAATCACCGTCACCAGCCCTTGCCAGGAGTCTGGTGCCTGTTCATACCATTGGTACAGGCTCATCTACAACCAGGAGTACACAGGTACAGTAGTAGTGAATGCACCATACATATAACTAGAGGTATGGGCCAATTAACCTTATTCTCTGTGCTTTGAATAACCTCCTCCAACCCTACAACCCTCCAAGAACTCTGCAGTCCTCCAGTCCAGGCCTCTTGCGCATCCCCCATTTTCATTGTTCCACCATTGGTGGCCGTGCCTTCAGCCACCTAGGCCCTAATCGCTGGAATTCCTTCCCTAAACCTCTCCACCTCTCCTCCTTTAAGACAATCCTTAAAACCTAACTCCTTCACCAAGCTTTTTGTCATCTGTCCTAATATCTCATTATGCAGCTTGTATCAAATTTTGTTTCTTAATGCTCCTGAAGCACCTTGGGACATTTTATTATGTTAAAGGCGTTGTATAAATACAGTTTGCTGGGGTTTTCTACACGGGCATGAAACATAGAAACATAGAAACATAGAAAATAGGTGCAGGAGTAGGCCATTCGGTCCTTCGAGCCTGCACCGCCATTCAATGAGTTCATGGCTGAACATGCAACTTCAGTACCCCATTCCTGCTTTCTCGCCATACCCCTTGATCCCCCTAGTAGTAAGGACTACATCTAACTCCTTTTTGAATATATTTAGTGAATTGGCCTCAACAACTTCCTGTGGTAGAGAATTCCACAGGTTCACCACTCTCTGGGTGAAGAAGTTTCTCCTCATCTCGGTCCTAAATGGCTTACCCCTTATCCTTAGACTGTGACCCCCGGTTCTGGACTTCCCTAACATTGGGAACATTCTTCCTGCATCTAACCTGTCTAAACCCATCAGAATTTTAAACCTTTCTATGAGGTCCCCTCTCATTCTTCTGAACTCCAGTGAATACAAGCCTAGTTGATCCAGTCTTTCTTGATATGTCAGTCCCGCCATCCCGGGAATCAGTCTGGTGAACCTTCGCTGCACTCCCTCAATAGCAAGAATGTCCTTCCTCAAGTTAGGAGACCAATACTGTACATAATACTCCAGGTGTGGCCTCACCAAGGCCCTGTACAACTGTAGTAACACCTCCATGCCCCTGTACTCAAATCCCCTTGCTATGAAGGCCAACATGCCATTTGCTTTCTGAACCACCTGCTGTACCTGCATGCCAACCTTCAATGACTGATGTACCATTACACCCAGGTCTCGTTGCACCTCTCCTTTTCCTAATCTGTCACCATTCAGATAATAGTCTGTCTCTCTGTTTTTACCACCAAAGTGGATAACCTCACATTTATCCACATTATACTTCATCTGCCATGCATTTGCCCACTCACCTAACCTATCCAAGTCACTCTGCAGCCTCATAACATCCTCCTCGCAGCTCACACTGCCACCTAACTTAGTGTCATCCGCAAATTTGGAGATACTACATTTAATCCCCTCGTCTAAATCATAAATGTACAATGTAAACAGCTGGGCCCCCAGCACAGAACCTTGCAGTACCCCACTAGTCACCGCCTGCCATTCTGAAAAGTACCCATTTACTCCTACTCTCTGCTTCCTGTCTGCCAACCAGTTCTCAATCCATGTCAGCACACTACCCCCAATCCCATGTGCTTTAACTTTGCACATTAATCTCCTGTGTGGGACCTTGTCGAAAGCCTTCTGAAAGTTCAAATATACCACATCAACTGGTTCTCCCTTGTCCACTCTACTGGAAACATCAAAAAATTCCAGAAGATTTGTCAAGCATGATTTCCCTTTCACAAATCCATGCTGACTTGGACCTATCATGTCACCTCTTTCCAAATGCGCTGCTATGACATCCTTAATAATTGATTCCATCATTTTACCCACTACCGATGTCAGGCTGACCGGTCTATAATTCCCTGTTTTCTCTCCCTCCTTTTTTAAAAAGTGGGGTTACATTGGCTACCCTCCACTCCATAGGAACTGACCCAGAGTCAATGGAATGTTGGAAAATGACTGTCAATGCATCCGCTATTTCCAAGGCCACCTCCTTAAGTACTCTGGGATGCAGTCCCTGGGGATTTATAAGCCTTCAATCCCATCAATTTCCTCAACACAATTTCCGGACTAATAAAGATTTCCCTCAGTTCCTCCTTCTTACTAGACCTTCTGACCTCTTTTATATCCGGAAGGTTGTTTGTGTCCTCCTTAGTGAATACCGAACCAAAGTACTTGTTCAATTGGTCTGCCATTTCTTTGTTCCCCCTTATGACTTCCCCTGATTCTGACTGCATGGGACCTACGTTTGTCTTGACTAACCTTTTTCTCTTTATATATCTATAGAAGCTTTTGCAGTCCGTCTTAATGTTCCCTGCAAGCTTCCTCTCGTACTTTATTTTCCCTGCCCTAATCAAACCCTTTGTCCTCCTCTGCTGAGTTCTAAATTTCTCCCAGTCCCCGGGTTCACTGCTATTTCTGGCCAATTTGTATGCCACTTCCTTAGCTTTAATACTATCCCTAATTTCCCTTGATAGCCATGGTTGAGCCACCTTCCCTTTTTTATTTTTATGCCAGACAGGGATGTACAATTGTTGTAGTTCATCCATGCAGTCTCTAAATGTCTGCCATTGCCCATCCACAGTCAACCCCTTAAGTATAATTCGCCAATCTATCCTAGCCAATTCATGCCTCATACCTTCAAAGTTACCCTTCTTTAAGTTCTGGACCATGGTCTCTGAATTAACTGTTTCATTCTCCATTGTAATGTAGAATTCCACCATATTATGGTCACTCTTCCACAAGGGGCCTTGCACAATGAGATTGCGAATTAATCCTCTCTCATTACACAGCACCCAGTCTAATATGGCCTCCCCCCTAGTTGGTTCCTCGACATATTGGTCTAGAAAATCATTCCTTATGCACTCCAGGAAAGTACCTTACTGTCTTCTGAGTGCTCTGTGTGTGAAGGCACTGCATGAAGTGACCGTGAGTGATCCAGTCTAGGAAGGTCCCAAGGTGCTTTTATACTTCCTTGAGTTTGAAGCCTGGGAGTCAGGAGAGTGCTGTCTGCCCACGATTGCATGCCTCTGTGGTGCCAGCCTCAGTGTAGGTCAGCTGCAGAATTGGGCCGTGCTGCTTTGAAGACTGTGCAAAGTATTGAACATCTGTTATAAAAGGGTCAGCTCACGGATGTGCTGACTCTGCATGCGCGGGGTAGAAATCCATCTGGTTCCCATTTCCAGGTCTAGACTTGACGCTGTGCAGCGGCAAGCCCATACCCGAACTGAGAGGGCTTGAGACCGGCCCTGAAATTGTGGCCAAGCCTCGTTAACAGTTCGTGCACGAGCCGCTCGTGCCTGCCTCCACGAAATCAGGCAGCTTCCGTTGCCGGCAGTGGTCTGAAGGTAAGTCGTGGGAGGGGAGTTGGGGAGGTAGGTTGAAAGATTGGATCGAGTAATGGGGGGTAGGGGGGGTGAAACGGGTGGAGGGGGGGGCGTTTGAGGGGGGTGGGGGAGCATCACGGTGGCTGTGAATTTGGGGGAACACTCCTGTTTCTCCTAGCTTCACAGCAAGTTTTTTGGGGGGATTGGGCTAATTTCCAGGTGTTAGGCCCCTTACATTTGTCAAACAAGGTGCCTAAGAAAGAAAAGAAAGACTTGAATTTTATAGCACCTTTTACGACCACTGGACATCTCAAAGCACTTTACAGGTAATTAAATATTTTTGGAGTGTAGTCACTGTTGTAATGTGGGAAACGCGACAAACAATTTGCGTACAGTAAGCTCCCAGAAACAGCAATGTGATAATGACCAGATAATCTGTTTTTGTTATGTTGATTGAGGGATAAATATTGACCAGGACACCGGGGATAACTCCCCTGCTCTTCTTAGAAATAGTGCCATGGGATCTTTTACGCCCACCTGAGAGAGCAGACGGGGCCTCGGTTTAACGTCTCATCTGAAACACAGCACCTCTGACAGTGCAGCACTCCCTCAGCACTGGTAGTGGAAGTATCAGTTTTAGGCCTGCTTTAGGCCCCCCGCCGCAGAAATTGGACATAAGATCATAAGAAATAGGAGCAAGAGTAGGCCACCTGGCCCCTCGAGCCTGCTCCGCCATTTAATAAGATCATGGCTGATCTGATCATGGACTCAGCTCCACTTCCCTACCCACGCCCCATAACCCATTCCAGGTGCAGCGCCCCGAATCTGGAATCCTCGGGACCGAGGCCATTCCGGATTTTGCATTTTGTTGGATTTTGGAACGTCTTTCTGACGTCATGAATCCACAAACACCCAAGCCCACGTTCGGGTATTTCCAGATTTCGGAACATCAGCGGGGGGTGTTCGGCGGGCGATGAGGTCGTCGGGGGTGGTGTTCGGCGGGCGATGAGGTCGTCGGGGGTGGTGTTCGGCGGGCGATGAGGTCGTCGGGGGTGGTGTTCGGCGGGCGATGAGGTCGTCGGGGGTGGTGTTCGGCGGGCGATGAGGTCGTCGGGGGGTGGTGTTCGGCGGGCGATGAGGTCGTCGGGGGTGGTGGCCGGGTGATGAGGTCGTCGGAGGTGGTGTTCGGCGGGCGATGAGGTCGTCGGGGGTGGTGGCCGGGTGATGAGGTCGTCGGGGGTGGTGTTCGGCGGGCGATGAGGTCGTCGGGGGTGGTGTTCAGTGGGCGATGAGGTCATCGGCAGGAGTCCCGCTGCTGTAGAAGTGTTCGGGGGGGCCTCGCTGCTGGGGAAGAGTTCGGGCGGGCCGCGCCGCCAGGGAAGTGCTTGGGCGGGCCCCGTCACCGGGGAAGTGCTCGGGCGGGGCCCCGTCACCGGGGAAGTGCTTGGGCGGGCCCCGTCACCGGGGAAGTGCTCGGGCGGGGCCCCGTCACCGGGGAAGTGCTCGGGCGGGGCCCCGTCACCGGGGAAGTGCTTGGGCGGGACCCGCCGCCAAGGAGGTGGTCGGGTGGGGGGGGCCGTCGAAGAACTGGTCGGGCGGCCCCGTCGCGGAGGAGGTGTTCAGGCGGGCCGGCGAGGAGGCTTCGAGGTAAGGGCAGTGGCGGCAAGGCGAGGCCCGAGGTCGGGCGACAGCGAGGCGAGGCCCAAGGTCGGGCAGTGGCGAGGCGAGGGACGGTGAGGCGAGGCCCGAGGTCGGGCGACAGCGAGGCGAGGCCCAAGGTCAGGCAGCGGCGAGGCGAGGGACGGTGAGGCGAGGTCCGAGGTCGGGCGACAGCGAGGCGAGGCCCAAGGTCGGGCAGCGGCGAGGCGAGGGACGGTGAGGCGAGGCCCGAGGTCGGGTAGCGGTGAGGCGAGGGACGGTGAGGCGAGGCCCGAGGTCGGGCAGCAGTGAGGCGAATGATGGTGAGGCGAGGCCCGAGGTCAGGCAGTGGCGAGGCGAGGCTCAAGGTCGGGCAGCGGTGAGGCGAGGGACGGTGAGGCGAGGCCCGAGGTCAGGCAGTGGCGAGGCGAGGCTCAAGGTCGGGCAGCGGTGAGGCGAGGGACGGTGAGGCGAGGCCCGAGGTCAGGCAGTGGCGAGGCGAGGCTCAAGGTCGGGCAGCGGTGAGGCGAGGGACGGTGAGGCGAGGCCCGAGGTCAGGCAGTGGCGAGGCGAGGCTCAAGGTCGGGCAGCGTTGAGGCGAGGGACGGTGAGGCGAGGCTCGAGGTCGGGCAGCGGTGAGGCGAGGGACGGTGAGGCGAGGCCCGAGGTCAGGCAGTGGCGAGGCGAGGCTCAAGGTCGGACAGCAGTGAGGCGAGGGACGGCGAGGCGAGGCTCGAGGTCGGGCAGCGGTGAGGCGAGGGACGGTGAGGCGAGGCCTGAGGTCAGGCAGTGGCGAGGCTAGGCCCGAGGTCGGGCAGCGGTGAGGCGAGGGATGGTGAGGCGAGGCCCGAAGTCGGGCAGTGGCGAGGCGAGGCCCGAGGTCGGACAGCAGTGAGGCGAATGATGGTGAGGCGAGGCCTGAGGTCAGGCAGTGGCGAGGCGAGGCTCGAGGTCGGGCAGCAGTGAGGCGAGGGACGGTGAGGCGAGGCTCAAGGTCGGGCAGCGGTGAGGTGAGGGACGGTGAGGCGAGGCTCAAGGTCGGGCAGCGGTGAGGCGAGGGACGGTGAGGCGAGGCTCGAGGTCGGGCAGCGGTGAGGCGAGGGACGGTGAGGCGAGGCTCAAGGTCGGGCAGCGGTGAGGCGAGGGACGGTGAGGCGAGGCCTGAGGTCAGGCAGCAGTGAGACGAGGGACGGTGAGGCGAGGCTCAAGGTCGGGCAGCAGTGAGACGAGGGACGGTGAGGTGAGGCTCGAGGTCGGGCAGCAGTGAGACGGGGGACGGTGAGGCGAGGCTCGAGGTCGGGCAGCGGTGAGGCGAGGGACGGTGAGGCGAGGCTCAAGGTCGGGCAGCAGTGAGACGAGGGACGGTGAGGTGAGGCCCAAGGTCAGGCAGCGGCAGGACCTTGAGGTCGGCAAGGTCGGCGGATCCAGATTCCGGAACATTTTACGGATTCCGGACGACCCTCCCACCAATCGGTCAGGAGTCCAGATTCCGGAACATTCCGGATTCCAGAACTCCGGATTTTGTACGCTCAACCTGTACTCCTTTATTGCTCAGAAATCTGTCTATCTCAGCCTTAATTATATTCAATGACCCAGCCTCCACTGCTCTCTGGGGCAGAGAATTCCATAGATTTACCACCCTCTGAGAGAAGAAATTCTCCCTCATCTCAGTTTTAAATGGGCGGCCCCTTACTCTGAGACTATGTCCCCTAGTTTTAATTTCCCCTAGGAGTGGAAATATTCTCTCTGCATCCACCTTGTCGAGCCCCCTCATTATCTTATATGTTTCAATAAGATCATCTCTCATTCTTCTGAACTCCAATATGTATCGGCCCAACCTACTCAACCTATCCTCATAAGTCAACCCTCTCATCTCCGGAATCAACCTAGTGAACCTTCTCTGAACAGCCTCAAATGAAAGTATATCCTTCCTTAAATACGGAGACCAAAACTGTACGCAGTACTCTAGGTGTGGCCTCACCAATACCCTGTACAGTTATAGTAGGACTTCTCTGAGTTTATATTCTATCCTCCGAGCAATAATGGCCAACATTCCATTTGCCCTCCTGATTGCTTGCTGTACCTGCATACTATCTTTTTGTGTTTCATGCACAAGGACCCCCAGGTCTCTCTGTACTGTACACTTTGTAATTTTTCTCCATTTAAATTATAATTTGCTTTTCTATTGTTTCTGCCAAAGTGGATAACCTCACATTTTCTCACATTATACTCCATCTGCCAAATTATTGCCCACTCACTTTGCCTGTCTATATCCCTTTGCAGATTTTTTGTGTCCTCCTCACAATTTGCTCTCCCACCCATCTTTGTATCATCAGCAAACTTGACTACATTACACTCGGTCCCTTCATCCAAGTCATTAATATCGATTGCAAATAGTTGAGGACCCAGCACCGATCCCTGCGGCACCCCACTAGTCACTGTTTGCCAACCGGAATATGACCAATTTATTCCGACTCTCTGTTTTCTGTTAGTTTGCCAATACTCTATCTAATATAAGTGCTAATATATTACCCCCAACCCCGTAAACTTTTATCTTGTGCAGTAACCTTTTATGTGGCACCTTATCGAATGCCTTCTGGAAATCCAAATACACCACATCCACTGGTTCCCCTTTATCCACCCTGTTCGTTACATCCTCAACAAACTCCAGCAAATTTGGCAAACATGATTTCCCTTTCATAAAACCATGCTGACTCTGCTTGATTGAATCATGCTTTTCCAAATGTCCTGCTACTGCTTCCTTAATAATGGACTCTAGGAGCCTGGGCTTGCTCCACTGCAGATACTTCAGCCAACCCCACCAAAAAAAACATTCCTCAGTATCCCGATTGTCCACCACCCTTTCAGTTTTTAATACGGATGCCAGGCTGTGAAACCTCACAATGCGCAGAGCTTTCAATTTAAGTTTGATACATGCAAGGGCCTTTTTCACTTGCTACTCATTGTAAGTGATGTAAATGCATAATGTTTCACTGAATTAACATGCCTTAAAATGCATGAAGTTCTAACACGCAATAATCATTCTTAAATGCATAACTCTTTAAAAAATATACAAACACAATTTTTTTTATATACAGTAAAGATATTGGTACCATAAATCTGATCGACTGACAAAACATTAATGAAGAAATCAATGAAATCTTTCCATTCAATTTGCAATTTGTGTTCAAAATTATCTGGGGTTTCGATGGATTAGATAGGGAGAAACTGTTTCCACTAGCAGGTGGGTCGTTCACCAGAGGATACAGATTTAAAATAATTGGCAAAAGAACCTGTTATGTATGCAATAAAGGTTTTAACCTTTATCTGCTTTATTTGGGCCCAAAGTGCCTGACTCCAAAATGGCTGGCCTTTTATACCCGAGCAGCACCATGTGCATGCTGCTCAGTGGCTTCCAACAATGACACCATCTGGTGGCTACAAACAGCATGTACATTTATGACAGAACCAGAGGGGAGATGAGGAGAATTTTTTTTACACAGCGCGTTGTTGGGATCTGGAATGCACTGCCTAAAAGGGTGGTGGAAGCAGATTCAATAGTAACATTCAAAAGGGAATTGGATGAATCTTGAAAAGGAAAAAAATTGCAGGGCTATGGGGAAAGAGCAGGGGAGTGGGACTAATTCATAGAATCATAGAATACTACAGTGCAGAAGGAGGCCATTCGGCCCATCGAGTCTGTAATCTTTTTCTCCTTCAAGTAGCTATCCGGTTCCCTTTTAAAGGCTACAATTGAATCAGTATCCACCATCTTCTCAGGCAGTGCATTCCAAATCCTAACCATTGGATAGCTCTTTCAAAAAGCCAGCACAGTCATGATGGGCCGAATGGCTTCCTTCTGCCCTCTATGATTCTATAATTCTAATTGTTAACATAATCCATTTTGGCGCTGATTACCCGGACGGAAGCAGTACAGCCATTATCTACTGATGGAGCTAGGTATTATCGGGGTCTTTATAAATTGGTACTTTGCGTTCCTGCCAAGTTTTTAACCTTCATTCTGGTGTTCAGCATGCTGACTGAAAAATGCTCTTGTGAGCTCTTTATAGCACTCTAAGATCAAAGCCCACTTACATCCGGACTAACTGCCCATCAGTTGTTAATACTGGAATTTAATATTGAACATTGCCTGGAACCACTAATTTCACCATTCTAGTCTTAATTAGCTTAATTGGATCGTAATAATTTTACCGATAAGCATTACCATCAAGAAGAGACTCCAAATTGCTGGGAATTAGGACACAGGTACATTTACTACAACAATATGGGGGAGAAATTCGGGAGTGCCCCATTTGGGGCATTAACTTTTAAAAGTTGAAAAAGTGATTTTTTTAACCATGAACAAATTCAGGGTTAATTCAGGAAGGAAGTGGAGTGTTAAATCAAGTGCTCCACTTGTTTCCTGGAGCACAAGTGGCAGCAGGCAGGGCGGTCAGTGTGCAGCGCTGCACAATGGGCCATGCAGCACTCCTCCCCTCCCTTTAAAGGAAGGGCCATCGCTGCAGGCTCTGCGAGGGAAAAACTTACCTGCTCCCAGATGGCAGCTGCTATCCGGCCCGATCAGTCCGATGCACTGTAACAGAGTGCTGGGCTGATCGATTGCGGGGGAAAAGCATTGAAAAAAATCCACAGAGAGCATTTCATAATTTTTTACACCTACCTTGGTCTCCTCGCCTTTAAGCATCGCTCCCGAAGCGCCCAGCCTCCCGATGAACACCTCCTGCAGCTGCCAGTGTTTTTGCCCGGCGATGCTACAGGGGGTGGAACCCAAGTTCGGGTCTGGGGCGTTATCAGGGCGATGTGCACGGTGATGACGTCACGACCTCTGGGCGAAGGAGATTGGAGCGCAACGTCATAGCGCCGCCGCAAACCTCCCTCCCGCCGACTATAGTGGGAGTTGATCTCGCCATGCCCAATCAGTGTTTCGTGCCCTGTTATTGTCCCCTGGAAGTGATAACGGGCGTTGCTAAGGAGGCCAATTTCTAGGCCTATATCTTTCAATAAATGTTAAATATACCCAATTGTTAACATCATTAGACAGACCAAGCCCTAAATAACTGTGGAATTATTGGAACAAATTACATAGAATTTAGACTCTGAATTATTTATTGATCAGCTAACGTCTGATCTTGCAATGGCAGAGAAATGAATTACAAGTTTGTGACCCATCTAGATCTCTGTCTTTATGCTCTGTCTAAGTTGGTCTTAATAGAAAATGTTAAAGGGCTCTTATAAGTGTTGAGCTTGTTTCTGAGTTAGAAGGTAGGGGGTTCATGTATTCTCCTTCAGTCAATGCCACCAAAACAGATTATCTGCTCACATATCTTATTTACTGTTTGTGAGGCCTTGCTGTGCACAAATTGGCTGCCATGTTTGCACACTAAACAACACTGAAAAAGTCATTCTCTGGGTGTGAAGCATTTTGGATGTCCCGAGGATGTGAAAAGCACTGTATAAATGCAAGTTCTTTTCTTTTACATATCCGGGGTGTAATAAGATTCAGGCCGACGGACAATTGATCAGGGAGATCATTTTGGTTATTTTGAGATATTGATTCTGGACTTTTTCCTCCCCCCACTCCTCTCAGGTCTTCTGCCTGTGGATGCTTCAGCCAGTCAGATTCAGCTAGCTTTAACTGATCTGTGGTCAATTAGACCAGACAAGGTTAAAGTTTTGAGCACGGCAATCAGCCAAGGCTTTATCTACACAGTGACCTTCATCTCCACAAGAGGTAATGTACATCACACCCAGTCAGTTACTCTGAATGTTTCTTCACAGGAATGACTAAAATGCATGGCTCAGTGACCCAGTTCAGCTCGGATTAATTCTCCAGGGTTAGTGTTTCATTCTTTGTTTGGACTTGACTGTGGAGGCAGCTCATTGTTGTTATTTTGTCCTGGAAACATCCTTTCCAATTACTTCCCGCCTGCCCGCCACAAACTCTTGTTTTCTCCTCCCACCTTCTAAAGCTGGTGACTCTTGCGGGTCGCTGGGTGTTCTGCTATCTCGTGCTGGAACAGTGATCATTCTTCATGCCAACATACGATGGGCAAGAAAAGATCAGCTGGCCCATCCAGCCTGCCCCCCACCACAATGGCCGGACTATCGTGATTAAATGCTTCTTCCCACAATGCCTCACAGTCGTGTAATCTTCTGGGAGAGTCATAAAAACAGAGAAAGAACCCAAAGCCAACAAGGGAAAAGAGGAATACTCCTCTCTGATCCCCTCAGCCATTTCGAAACCAGTCACAAGGACGGAGTGTGCGAACATGTGTAAATCAAGAGAAAAAGTGCCAACTGTGGGTGGAAATCATAGCTGAGCCTATTCCTGTCCTCTCCCAATATTGACAATTACAACCACAAGATAAACAAACATTGGAAACAATCAAATGGAGTCAAAAATATGTCCCTTGCATTTTTAACTTTTATTTCAAATTGTTCCTGTACAGGGGACTTCGATTTACTCCAGTATGAGGTTTTGGGAGGAATTAATGTCACCATCAAAGTGTTGGAACAAACCAAAGGGAAGCCCAGCATGGATACTTTTACACTGAACCTGGATGGGGTCAATTCCAGACCCCTTTCACATACAGCAACTACTCATGAGGTGTGTCCCAACTGGTTGTGTACATCTGTTTCCTGAGTTTGTTTATAATATAGTTCACAATTGCACAATGCTTTTTGTAGTTAGTGGTCATTGTGCCCCATTAATATCAACAGTGTAATGACTTGGAATGGCCTGCTAGGTGGTGTAGTGAAGGGACAAACACTGGAGTCAGAGGCAGTTCAAGGCCCCAACTTTCTGCAGTGAGTTTAATGGGTATTCATGGAGCAAATACTTGAAACCCACGGGAAGGTTGAACACGAGTTACCGTTTCTGCGAGGCCGACAGCGGTACGGCGTAAATCATCCTGCAACTTGTGATGATTCTCAACTTACGGGGAATCTCTTCCTCACCACAAGTTGCTGGACGATTTGCTTATTAATAACAGTGAGTGTCATTAAACTCGCTGTGATCTTGGTCGAAAAATCTGGACCAGTATCTGTATTTGTAAGAAACTCAATCATGTTTTTTTGGAAATAACCTTACTGCAATTGTGTAGTACGATCACTTAGTGACTTAATTCCAATCCCCGCGTAGCTACATTTCGAAAAGAAACAAATTCAAAGTTGAATTCTACATTTGATTCTTTCAAATCGAGCACCCGGTTCATTACCCTTAGCTCATGAATGTTGTTATGTGCATCAGACTTGTGTAAGTTCATGCACATTCGCTAGTACCCATTTGGCGATTTGGCCCAATACAAATTTATAGCGCAGCTAGTGAGAGGAAAGGGTTAAAAGGCGGAGAGAAGCTGAGGCTGGCTTGACCAGCACAAATAAGTAAGGATCTTAGTAATTATTCTCATTAAAATCTTTCATTACAGGTCGAAGCTGCTTTAGAAGAATTAGTGGGTGTAAAATGTCCAGACCACATAGCTGGCTACAAAAAGGGATATGCAGTCAAATATTTCAATGATTTTGAAAATGACTTATCCAAGGTACGTGTCCAAAATAAAAATCAGCAACAGATCAAACATCACTTTCAATATATTACACATTGTCTTGAAAATATGGTTTAGTGTTGCCCACTCACATCTGAGTCAGAAGTCGTGGGTCCAAGCACCACTCCAGAGACCTTAAGCATATAATTCAGGCTGACACTCCCAGTGCAGTACTAGGGGAGCACTGCACTGTCAGAGAGGGAGTACTGAGGGACTGCTGCACTGTTGGAGAGGTAGTACTGAGGGACCGCTGCATTGTCAGAGAGGCAGTGCTGAGGGAGTACTACACTGTTGTAGTGGCAGTACTGAGGGTGCGCTGCACTGTTGGAGGAGCAGTACTGAGGGAGTGTTACACTGTCATAGTGGCAGTACTGAGGGTGCGCTGCACTGTTGGAGGGGCAGTATTGAGGGAGTGCTACACTTTCAGAGTGGCAATCCTCAAGGAGGGCTGCAGTGTTCGAGCGGCAGTACTGAGGGAGTGCTGCACTGTTGGAGGGACAGTACTGAGGGAATGCTGCATTGTTGGAGGGACAGTACTGAGGGTGCACTGCACTGTTGGAGGGGCAGTACTGAGGGAGTGCTACACTGTCAGAGGGGCAGTATTGAGGGAATGCTGCACTGTTGGAGGGATAGTACTGAGCACTGTTGGAGGGACAGTACTCTGCTGCACTGTCGGATGGACAGTACTGAGCAAGTGCTAGACTGTTACCGAGTTGCAGTACTGAGGGGGAGCTGCACTGTTGGAGGGGCAGTACTGAGGGTGCACTTCACTGTTGGAGGGTCAGTACTGAGGGAGCGCTGCACTGTCGGAGGAGTATTACTGAAGGAGTGTTGCACTGTCATACAACGACTACTGTGGAAGCACTGCACTGTTGGAGGAGCAGTACTGGGGGAGCCCTACACTGTCAGAAGGGTAGTACTGAGGGACTGCTGCACTGTCACAGAAGGAGTATGAGGGAGTGCTGCATTATTGGAGGAGCAGCACTGAGGGAGTACTGTACAGTCAGAGAGGGAGTGCTGCACTGTTGGAGCAGCAGTGCTGATGGAGCGCTGCACTGTTGGAGGGGCAGTACTGAGGGAAAGCTACATTATCCGAGGGGCAGTACTGAGGGAGCGCTGCACTGTTGGTGCGCCAGTACTAAGGGAGCGCTGCACTGTCGGAGAGGGTGTACTGAGGGAGCGCTGCATAGTCGGAGGGGTAGTACTGAGGGAGCACTGCACTGTAGTAGAGTAGTACTGAGGGAGTGTTGCACTGTCACAGAAGGAGTACTGAGGGAGCGCTGCACTGTTGGTGCGCCAGTACTAAGGGAGCGCTGCACTGTCGGAGAGGGTGTACTGAGGGAGCGCTGCATAGTCGGAGGGGTAGTACTGAGGGAGCACTGCACTGTAGGTAGAGTAGTACTGAGGGAGTGTTGCACTGTCACAGAAGGAGTACTGAGGGAGCGCTGCACTGTTGGAGCTACAATACTGAGGGAGCGCTGCACTTTCAGAGGGACAGTACCGAGGGAGCACTGCACTTTCTGAGGGGGAGTACTGAGGGAGCGCTGCACTAACATAAGAACATAAGAAATCAGAGCAGGAGTGGGCCATTTGGCCCCTCAAGCCTGCTCTGCCATTAATAAGATCCTGGCTGATCTGATCTTGGGCTCAGCTACACTACCCTGCCCACTCCCCAAAACCCTTCACTCCCTTATCACTCAAAATGACCCAGCATCCACTGCTCTCTGGGGCAGAGAATTGCAGATTTACGACCCTCTGAGAGAAGAAATTCCCCCTCATCTCTGTTCTAAATGGGCGACCCCTTATTCTGAAACTATGCCCTCTAGGTCTAGATTCCCCCATGAGGGGAAACATCCTCTCTGTATCTACCTTGTCGAGCCCCCTCAGTATGTTACATGTTTCAATCAGATCACCTCTCATTCTTCTAAACTCCAATTAGTACTCAACATTTTTTCATAGTCAACCCCCTCATCTCCGGAATCAACCTAGTGAATCTTCTCTGAACTGCCTCCAATGCAAGTATATCCCTCCTTAAATAAGGAGACCAAAACTGTACACATTACTCCAGGTGTGGCCTCACCAATACCCTGTACAGTTGTAGCAGGACTGCTCTGCTTTTATACTCCATCCCCCTTGCAATAAAGGCTAATATTCCATTTACCTTCCTGATTAATTGCTGTACCTGCATACTAACTTTTTGTGTTTCATGCACGAGGACCCCCAGGTCCCTCTGTACTGCAGCATTTTGTAATTTCTCTCCATTTAAATAATAATTTGTTTTTTTATTTTTTCTGCCAAAGTGGATAACCTCACACTTTCCCACGTTATACTCCATCTGCCAAATGTTTGCCCATTCACTTAGCCTGTCTATATCCCTTGGTCTACAGAGCCGTAGTAATACCTGCCCTCCTATATGACTCAGAGACGTGGACCATGTAGAGTAGACACCTCAAGTCGCTGAAGAAATACCACCAACAATGTCTCCGTAAGATCCTGCAAATCCCCTGGGAGGACAGACGCACAAACAGTAGCGTCCTCGTCCAGGCCAACATCCCCAGCATTGAAGAACTGACCACACTTGAGCAGCTCCGCTGGGCAGGCCACATAGTTCGCATGCCAGACACGAGACTCCCAAGGCAAGCACTCTACTCGGAACTCGTCCACGGCAAATGGATCAAAGGTGGGCAGAGGAAACGTTACAAGGAAACTCTCAAAGCTTCCCTGATAAAGTGCGACATCCCCACTGACACCTGGGAGTCCTTGGCCAAAGACCACCCTAAGTGGAGGAAGTGCATTCGGGAGGGCGCTGAGCTCCTTGAGTATCGTCACTGAGAGCATGCAGAAATCAAGCACAGGCAGCGGAAGGAGCGTGCGGCAAACCAGACTCCCCACCCACCCTTTCCCTCAACAACTATCTGTCCCACCTGTGACAAAGACTGTGGTTCTCGTATTGGACTGTACAGCCATCTAAGAACTTATGCTAAGAGTGGAAGCAAGTCTTCCTCGATCCCGAGGGACTGCTTATGATGCTATATCCCTTTACAGGTTTGTTGTGTCCTCCTCACAACTTACTTTCCCACCCATCTTTGTATCATCAGCAAACTTGGCTACAATACACTTGGTCCCTTCATCCAAGTCATTAATATAGATTGTAAATGGTTGAAGACCCAGCACCAATCTCTGTGGCACCCCACTAGTGACTGTTTGCCAACCGGAAAATTACCCATTTATCCCGACTCTCTGTTTTCTGTTGGTTAGCCAATCCACTATCCATGCTAATATATTACCCCTAACCCTGTGAGCTCTTATCTTGTGCAGTGACCTTTTATGTGGCACCTTATCGAATGCCTTCTGGAAATCCAAATACACCACATCCACTGGTTCTCCCTTATCCACCCTGCTCGTTACATCCTCAAAGAACTCCAGCAAATTTGTCAAACACGATTTCCCTTTCATAAATCCATGCTGACTCTGCTTGACTGTATTATGCTTTTCCAAATGTCCTGCTACTGCTTCCTTAATAATGGACTCCAGCATTTTCCCAACGACAGATGTTAGGCTAACTGGTCTATAGTTTCCTGCTTTCTGTCTGCCTCCTTTTGTAAATAGGGGTGTTACATTTGCAGTTTTCCAATCAACTGGGACCTCCCCAGAATCCAGGGAATTTTGGTAGATTACAACCAATGCATCCATTACCTCTGCAGCCACTTCTTTTAAGACAATCCGACAGCTTCATGGTCACTTTTACTGAGCTTTTTTATTCTTAAATTTTTACAAGCTGAATTCAAATTCTCATACTGCCCATGGTGGGATTTGAACTCACGTTCTCTGGATTACCTAGTCCAGAGTCCAGCAATAGAATGTCATTTATTGGTTCCCTTCTAACCTTGTAGGACACTGCCTATGAAGGTGGCAAGGTGACAGTCGAAACCGATGCTTTCTGTGGACGATACTCTGTAAAAAACCCCAAGTCTTTGTTTGGACTCTCACAATATCATCATCCAGTTTCATTAACTGTGTACAAACAGGTAAGACCAAAACTACTTGGAGATGAATGAAAACAGTTCTTGAAGTGCGTTGTCATCCGATACAAGCTGTGTTTGAAGTGGTTTCATTATACTGTTGGTCTGAGAAGAATGGGAGATATTCGAGACTGCTGCTTACTTCCTTAACTGATCAACTGGTTTCTATCCACAAACCCATGTCCATTTGATCCATGATGCTCAATGACACTGCTCCTTTGAAGGTTCATGGCAGGCCTAGGAATAAGAAAATAAGAACATAAAAATTAGTAGGAGTAGGTCATTCAGCTCCTCGAGCCTGCTTGGCCATTCAATAAGACCATGGCTGATTTTCTACCTCAACTCCACTTTCCCGTCTGATCCCCATAGCCCTTAACTCCCTTAGTGTCCAAAAATCTATTGGTCTTATCCTTGAGCATCAACACCCCTCTTCGATGGAGAATTCCAAAGATTTACAAGTGAAAAAATTCCTCCTCATCTCAGTCCTGAATAGCCGACCCCATATCCTGAGTCTGTGACCCCTGGTTCTAGACTCTCCAGCCAGGGGAAACATCCTCCCTACATCTACAAGCCCTGTAAGAATGTTATACATTTCAATGAGATCACCTCTCATTCTTCTAAACTCCAGAGAATATAGGCCCATTATATATAAAACTTGTTTCCTTAATGGCCCAGTAGCTATGGGGACTGCCTGCTATGATACTGAGCTATACAGACTAGGAAACTCCCAGCTTCCATCCCTGGCTGATCTTAGATGCTGTAATAGGCCCCAGTTTCCAGCTGCCCAACGTTTGCTGCTGGGAACAAGCTCATCTATGATGCTCCCCTGGATCAATAGCCTGCTGACATTTGCTGCCTCGGCTCACACATGAAGAAAGGAGGCTTGAGTGAGGTAGGAGAAGGCTGTTGTTTGCACCTTCAGGAGGAGAGCAGAGAAAATTGGGGAGCAGTGGAGGGGAATTCTCGCTTTGCAAAGTTGCAGATTCACAACAACTACAAAGTTGATGGTTCAATGAGTTGAAACATGAATGTTCATACTTACAGAAGAATTTTGCGGTGTGAGTTGGGCGCTTTCCTTGGCCCCTGATTTGTTTATGCTGATTTACACTGGGCATATTCTAATGCGATTGGGAGGGTTCTTAGCAAAATGGGCATGCGTTGGGCATATTTCTGGGTCTAACTCCGGGAGGAAACAACAAATCTCTGTAGTTAGATCACTGCAAACTTAATTCCCTTTGCATGATTTCAAAAATAGTTAATATAAATCTTGATTGATTTGGACTCCTGTGACTGATTGCCGTACATTTATTCTGCTCAATGCAATGATCAATACTATAGAATCTGTACAATTGACTGTTAGATATGAAATGCTAATAATAAAGAACAATGTGGCTAATGTAACATTAACTGTGTGTTCAGCTTTGTTTTGCATATAAAGGTGATTTGAGAAATAATCTTCTTCTGTCGTTAAATTACAAAAATGATGTTACAACCGTTCAAACATATGTTTGGTTCCAATACCATTTTGCTCAAGAGAATCAGTAAGTATTGATATTTAAATATTATTTAATTTGGGTTTTATTTTACATTCTGTCCAAATATTGCTGTATCTGCCAGATTTACCCATTCAATAAATGGCACGGTCTAAATACTATTTGCCGTTAGAATTGTCCTCAGAAATAACAAGCGATAGATTAGAAGGTAAATTCCACTCTCAGCGTGAAGGCTCACTCAATGGGAGTGCTGATAGAACGAGACTCAGCATTGGAGTCGAGTCTCAGTAAAATGACCCTTTAATGTTTAGTTTTTATCTTACGTTCTATATCATTGGGAGAATGAGGAAAGCCTAAAGCATTGCATTTTATATTTGCAGCAAAACAGAACTATCAGTCAGAAAGAAAGGAGAAAGAACTTGCATTTATATAACGCCTTTCACAACCTCAGTGTGTCTCAAAACACAAGAAGGTTGCGAATTAAGCCTCACTCCCATTATCCAGGCCGATATTCCAGTGCAATACTGAGGGAGTGCTGTACTGTCGGAGGTGCCATCATTCAGAAGAGACGATAAACCGAAGCCCCATCTGCTGTCTCGGGTGGATGTAAAATAACCTATTTCAAAGAAAATTAAGGGGCTTGACAGGGTAGATGCTGGAATGATGTTTCCCCTAACTGGGGACTCTTGAGCTTGGGGAAATAATCTCAGAATAAGGGGTCGGCCGTTTAAGACTGAGATGAGGAGAAATTTCTTCACTCAAAGGGTTGTGAATCTTTGGAATTCTCTACTCCAGAGGGCTGTGGATGTTCAATCATTGAGTATATTGAAGACAGAGATCGATAAATTTTTGGATAAAAAGGGAATCAAGGGATGTGGGTTAGTGTGGGAGAGTGGAGCTGAGGTAGAAGATCAGCCATGGTCAGGCTCAAAGGGCAGAATGGCCTACTCCTGTTCCGATTTCTTATTTAAGCAGGAGTGTTCTGGTTTCCTGGCCAACATTTATCCCTCAACCAACATCACTAAAACAGATTATCTGGTCCTTTAACTCATTGCTGTTTGTGGAACTTTGCTGTGTGCAAATTGACTGCTACATTTCCTACATTACAACAGTGACTGCATTTCAAAGAGTACTTCATTGGTTGTAAATTGATTTGGGACGTCCTGAGGTTGTGAAAGACAAAGTGACTGCACAGTTGTTCTACTGTACATGAGAGAAGTTCGATCCTAAATAACCCCAAACTCCCCCAAAAGGAGCAAATTCCCCCAATTAATGATCTGAGAAATTGGTCAGAAGTGAGCAGACCTCCTTTAGGACATGGGGTGTCCAGGTGCCTCAGGAACCCATGATTACACTCCAATTTACACTTCTATTTATTTGCTGCTTTGCTCCATATAAATTTTGTGTGCCAGGAAGTTTGGAAAAGGATGTTATTTCATTGGTGGATAAATCCTAAATCAGACCCCAGCAATTTGAAGTTATATCGGTATTAGTGGGGACATGGAATGATGCCAAGCCTCCATCTGTACCTATGCAGCCCACAGATGGAAACGTTTGGATGCCCCTGCTTTAGGAGGCAGCTTCAGTTGAGTTTAGAGACCTTGGGACAGATTTTCAAATTCCCGCCCAGGGGTGAAACTGGTGTTAGGAAGATAGAAACAGTCCGAATTTCAATTCCACTGAAATCAGCTTATGCCCGATTGCTGAGTTGAAATCTCCCTCCTTTATATGTATGTAATTGGATGTTGTGTAATTTGATGGAGATTGGAGGTTAAGGCTTGATGTGCTGGGCTATATAGAGCCTTAACTGAATGCCCCTTGGTTCTAGATGGTCCTACACCTGCATTGATTTGCTTAACTTTGTGCAATCCAAGTTTCCCGGAGGAAGCAACTTCTTATTGAATGCGCTCTATCTGTACAAGGGCACATCAGGCCAGGATTTCTTTGTGGACACTGTTTACATTGGACAGCAGGCTACAATGAACAATCAAGGTGGTATTTTTATTTTGTATTCAAAACTCAAGTGTGGATCTGATCAGAATTCCATTGCTGTAATAATGATAAAGAAGTAATGTAATAGAGAATTCCTGTGGATTATAATCAGGTTTGCATAGGTCAGCAATGCCTAAAGTAATTCTGGCCATAAGAAACATAAAC
Source organism: Pristiophorus japonicus (assembly GCF_044704955.1). Lineage (NCBI taxonomy): Eukaryota > Metazoa > Chordata > Chondrichthyes > Pristiophoridae > Pristiophorus > Pristiophorus japonicus. The sequence goes on from NC_091977.1 coordinate 329,808,594, forward strand.
AAGCACAAAGTAAGAAAACGTTAATCAAATAATGATAACAAGAGGGCACAGATCTAAAGAACCAGCGGCGACATGAGGGAAAGCTTCTTTACACAACGAATGGTGAGGATCTGGAATGCACTGTCTAAGAGGGCAGTGGAAGCATATTCAATAGTGTGATATATTCACAGAGCACAGCACTCACAGCTCCTAACATGGCACGCAGCTCTCTTGGAAGCCTTCGGAAATCTACCTGGTTCTGTTTATTATTAACTCTGCACTTGCAGTACACAATACGTCCACATCCACAGTGTGGAGCTACAAACATTACAAGCTTACAGACATTACACTTCTCCCTCCTTAATGAAGAAGTTATTATAACAAACATCATACATAACTTTCATGTTTATACATAACACAGGATATAAACTTTTTTTTTCCTTATTTACAAATTTAACTTTACCACTTGTTTTCTGTTTCAAAGAGGATACCTTTGCTCTTGAACAGAGCCTTCTAAACATGGTGTCGATTTCACACCCATTCGAGGCTCATCCTGAGGAACGTTTTCCTCCACGGAATTTCCTTGATTTTCATTTGAACTCACTCTAACTTCAGGCTCTTTGTTTTCTTGACTCGGACTCAGACTTTCATTCTGATTCTCTCCTGGATTTGTTTCCAGTACATTGGATTTAGGATTTGCTACTGGTGTGTCAAAACTATCTGATGAGTCAGAAATAATTGAATCATACCCACCTTCAACTCCTTCCATGTCTGAGGGTAAAATGATCAACATGAACAAACCTAACCTGTCCATTATCAAATATCTTTACCAAATATGTGTGAGGACCACATATCTTCACCACTCTTCCTGGTAATCACTTTAACCATTTATGGTGATGGTTCTTCACTCTCACCTTCTGGTTTAATTTCACACTTCTCTCTTTTATTCTACCTCTATCATGATTCTCTTTCCATCTTAATTGTGTCTCTTCTACGGACTGTGCCAAATTTGGCTTTAACAACGAGAATCTGGTTCGTGGCTGTCGTTTGAAAAACAACTCTGCTGGTGTTCCACCAGTAGTTGTATGAGGAGTATTTCGATATGTAATCAAAAAATTAGCCAATTTGTGATCCAATGACAAATTGGATCACAAATTGGCTAAATTTTTGGATTTGGATCTAACATTTGTTTTATGAGGGCACGTTTTACAATTTGTAAAGTGCGCTCTGCTGCACCATTCGAAGCAGGATGGTATGGTGGAATCTTGGTATGTTTCTCACCATTTTTGCTCGTGAATTGTGCAAATTCTTCTGAACGAAATTGTGCTCCATTATCCGAAACAATCTCTTCAGGGAGGCCAAATGAAGAAAATAATTTTCGTAAAATGTCCAATGTTTTACTTGTTGTTATTTTCCACATTGGAAACACCTCAACCCACTTTGAATGGCTATCAATCACAATGAACAATTGTTGTCCTTCTAACTCAGCAAAATCAATATGTAGCCTTTGCCACACCCTGGGAGGCCATTTCCATGGCTGTAATGGTACTGATGGTGGTTGCTTGCTTACCGATTGACATGTCGTACACTGACTCACGATGTACTCTATATCTTTATCAAGACCTGGCCACCATAAATAACTGCGTGCAAAACTCTTGGTCAAGCACATTCCCAGCTGCTGGTCATGGAGGTCTCTTAATAATTTGGACCTGAATTTATTTGGTATGACCACTCTTGCACCCCACATGATACAATCTTTAATGACTGATAATTCATTCCTATGAATGAAGAATGGATGTGTATCTTTGTCTGTTACCTGGTTTGGCCATCCATTTGCAATATACTCATACACCTTTGACATCACTGGGTTACGTTTGGTTGCTCTACGAATTTCTTCAGCTGTGACTGGCAGTTCATCAATGTATGAAAAATAAACACTTTTTCCCTATCGGATGTAACTTGTGATGGGGAAGGCAATCTAGACATTGCATCAGCATTACTGTGATCAGCTGATCATCTGTATTCAATAGCATATGTATATGCTGACAAAATCAAAGCCCATCTCTGCATTCGGGCTGCAGCTAATGTTGGAGCTGGGGATTTGGATGGAGGATTGCTGTTAGGGGCTTATGGTCCGTAACGATGGTAAACTTATGACCATACTAGTATTTGTGAAACTTCTTGACCCCAAAAATTAATGCCAAAGCTTCCCTTTCAATTTGTGCATAATTACTCTCACTGGCACTGAGAGTGCGTAAAGCAAAAGCAATTGGTCTCTCCTCCCCACTACTTAATACATGAGAGATTACTGTCCCAATTCCATATGGAGAGGCATCACATGCTAGCTTGATCTCCTTAGATATGTCATAGTGAACTAACATGGTGCTCTCTACCAATTTGCTTTTACACTCCTTGAATGCTGTATCGCATTCTTTTGACCACTTCCAATGGACCTGTTTTTTCAAAAGTTCATTCAGTGGATGTAATACTGTAGCCAAATTTGGTAGGAACTTCCCATAATAGTTCAAAAGACCCAGGAATGAACGAAGTTCAGTGACATTCCTGGGAGTGGGTGCATTTCTGATCACACCCAATTTTTCCATGGTTGGATGTAAACCATCTTTGTCTACTCTGTACTTTAAGTACTCCACTGAGTTTTTAAATAACTCACACTTATGAGCAAACACTCGTACTCTGTGCTTCTCTAGCCGTTTGAGGATTTCATTCAATATGTTATTATGAATTTGCCTATTTGGTGCTGAAATTAGTATGTTATCCAAATAACATATTACCCCTTTAATACCTTGCAAAATCTGGTTCATCACCCCTTGGAATATGGCTGGGGCAGAAGGCACTCCAAACGGTAGCCTATTAAATTGATATCGGCCTAGATGAGTATTTATAGTCAATCATGACTTGGACTCCTCATCTAGTTCAAGCTGTAAGTAGGCATTCGTAAGATCCAGTTTTGAGAAGAACTGACCATCTGTCAGTGTTGTGAACAAATCTCCTATATTTGGCAATGTATTGGGGACATTACCCTCTCGAACCTGGTTTATGGTTACTTTATAATCACCACACAATCTTACCTTACCATCGGACTTAGGTACAACAACAATGGGTGTAGTCCAATTTCATCGATCTATCTTACAAATAATGTTCTCAGTCTCTAGTCTTTTGAGTTCTTGCTCAACTTTCTCCTTGAGTGCATATGATACGGAGTGTTGCTTGTAGTAAACTGATCTAGCATCCTTCTGTACCCTGACACTCGCCTTGAAGCCTTGGATCGGACTGCCCATTTCGTAGAACACCTCATTTGTTGATGAAAATCTCGCTTCCACACAGAAAATCTTACTCCAATCCAGCTTCAGTGAGCTCAACCAATTTCTTCCAAGTGAGGCAGGCTTGTCTCCTTTCACTACTATTCGAGGCAAGTTCTGAAATTGATCTTTATATTTCACCGGTACGGTGATACAACCTACCACAGGAATTTTCTCTCCCGAGTAGCCTCGCAGCTCTATCTTGGATTTATCTAGTTGGAAATCACGCAATTTGTCGAGGTACAGCGACTCCGGTACTACACTCACAGATGCACTCGTGTCAATTTCCATTGGTATCTTGAATCCCGCAACATCTATGTGGATTTTGATGCTTTCCGAATCGCTGTCCGTTAACCTCGTGCTCCTGATGACATGTAACTCTAACATCTCCTCGTCCTGTTGTTATTCTTCCATGCTATGGAGTCTCTTGGGATTTCTACTGATAGCTTTGAACGCTGGACTCATAGCTTTAAAAGCTGGCTTATCCTTCAATCAGCATGCCTTCGCAAGATGCCCAGTCTTTCTGCAGAAGAAACACTCGGCCTTCACGTATGGACAACTTTTAGCAATGTGTTGTCTCAGGCACCTATAGCACGACTTTGATGCTCTGTTAGAATTTCCAGTTTCTGAGACTTTGGGCCCCCACCGTCTTTTACTTTGAACCTGCAGGTGATTTACATCGGTTGACTGACGACCATAATTATTATTTAATTCTCGGGAATATTGTTCGGCCATGCCCATCGACCTCGCTGTCTGACAAGCAATCTCAAAAGTCAATCATCCATCGTCAATAACTTCCTTCTGATTTTTCACCCCACAAACAAACGATCCTGTAATGCTCAGTTTTGAAAGTTTCCAAAATTACAGTGCATCGATAGCTTTTTTAATGCTACGATGTAATCACTGATACTACATCAGCCTTTTGATTCTGAATCCCGAAATGATAGCTTTCAGCAATTTCTAATGGTTTGGGATTATAGTGCTGCTCCAGCTTCGTTAAAATCTCTTTAAGCGTTGTGTCCTTTGGCTCGTCAGGCACAAGCAGATTTACAAGAGTGTCATATAATGCCGGACCTGCCTCTGATAAGAAGATCGCTTTCTTACGTTCCAACACAGCCTGGTTCTGGACTGCATTGTCTGGAACTTCGATTATGTTATTTGCAGTGAAATACATTTCTAGCCGATCCACATACACTTTAAAATGTTCCCGGTCGTGTCTATATTCCCCCAAATGTCCGATTACACCTTCCATTTTAATCTCTAGCTGTTCACACCATGTGCTGTATTTTACCTCGAATTTTGTAGCTTTTTTCCAAAGACAGAAACTTCCAAAGTCTCTCTGTTGGCTGGCTGAATCCTTCATCAACAAAATTTAAGCTTTAAATCATCCGAAAAATCCCATCCTCGTCGCCAAATGTGATATATTCACAGAGCACAGCACACACAGCTCCTAACATGGCAGGTAGCTCTCTCGGAAGCCTCCGGAAATCTGCCTGGTTCTGTTTATTATTAACTCTGCACTTGCAGTACACAATACGTCCACATCCACAGTGTGGAGCTGCAAACATTACAAGCTTACAGACATTACAAATAGTAACTTTCAAAAGGGAACGGGATAAATATTTGAAGGAGTGAAAAATTGTAGTGTGATGGGGAAAGAGCAGGGGAGTGGAACTAACTGGATTGCAGACTCGATGGGCTGCATAGCCTCTTTCTGTGCTGTACTATTCTATGATTCTATGAAACCCCTGGAGACCTGTTGACCTTTATGATGTGTACAGCTCTGCACCAAGAGCAGGAATCCTGAATCCTTAAAATCGACCATAAAGTATCTGATACTCCTTCTGAACATCGTAAAGGATGAGGAAAATGACACGGTTTTGTTGGGTAAGGGTATCCAGGGATTATGGAGCTAAGGTGGGTAAATGGAGTTGAGGTACAAATCAGCCATGATCTAATAGAATGGTGGAACAGGCTCGAGGGGCTGAGTGGCCTTCTCTTGTTCCTCTTTTTACACCCCCGCGGAGAAGCATGAATTGTGTTATATGCAGCTTCTAACTGCTCCTGGTGCTGAGACTATAGCATTAGGAGCTGGCACAAGGCTCTTCTTGGGCAGTCTAGACCAGAGCTTTCTTAGCTACCCTAAAACACCTTACTCAAAGAGTTTCATTTTTGAAGTATATTTCTGAGATCTAGTAGAGGTTGTGAACTACAAATTGTAATATTTTTCTTTTACGTTCTGTGAATGGCATCTTTAATTTGCAGATATACTGATGCGAGCTCGCCCACCATTGTTTGACAAAGGAATTATTATCGAGCAGTTCATAGTTACCCAAAGAGGAATTGAAAATGCCAGGGCATATAATCAGTATGAAGTAACCATGGTTCCCTTCAACTGTAGCTACAACATTCCACTGCTGGAGGTTGGCTTTGCTCAGGTCAGTATGACATGGTATTTGGGTAGATACTGAAAAAGGATCACCTTTTAGTGATTGAAGGACTATTTCACGAATATACAAAATTCTGAGAGAGAACCCATCCCCGCCCCAAAGTGCAATGTTCTGGTGTCCAGCAAATGTGAGGTCATCCAGTTGGGTCTAAGAAAGATAAATCAGTGTATTTTCTAAATGGTGAGCGATTAGGAACTGTAGAGGAGTCCCAAGTACACAAATAATTTACAGCTGGTAGACAGGTACAAAAACCAATCGAAAATGCTAATGGAATGTTGTCTTTTTCTCAAGGGAGTTGGAATGCAAAGGGGAGGAAGTGATGCTTCAGTTGTACAGAGCCTTGGTCAGACCCGAACTGGAGTACTGTGCTCAGTTCTAGGCACGGCACCTCAGGAAGGATATATTGGTCCACATTGAATTCCACTTGTCATAGTTTTGCCCATTCGCTTAATTTGTTTTTGTCCCTTTGCACCTTCCTGCTCACATTTAGACTACTTACTGCCCCTCCTACCTACGTTTCTGGAACTAATACCCTGTCTCCTGTTTCCAAACTGAAATCTATCTCATTTTTTTGCTAGTTTCAGCCATGGCTCAGTTGGTAGCACCCTCATCTCAGAGTCAGAAGGGATTTAAAAGATCCTATGTCTTTATTTCAAAGAAAAGCAGGGGAGTTATCCCCGTTGTACTGGCCAATATTTAGCCATCAATCAACATCACTAAAAACAGATTATCTGGTATTATCACATTGCTGTTTGTGGGAGCTTGCAAATTGGCTGCCACATTTCCTATGATACAACAGTGACTACACTTCAAAAAGTACTTCATTGGCTGTAAAGTGCTTTGGGACATCTGGTGGTCGTGAAAGGCGCTATATAAATGCAAGTCTTTTTTCTTTTTTAAACCCTGCAATGGATTTCTGTTCCCCAACCCATGCTGGTCATCTGCTCCATGATTCTATCCCCTTCTTACTAAAAAATAGTTGATACATTTCCTATTTTCTACGACGCCCTTAACCTTGAACTGGTCCTCCAATCCAGTGTCCGACAAAGAGTTTTCTTGGATCCAAATTTCCCATTCATTAAATCTTTAAATCCTTCACATTCCCCCCCATTCCCCCACACTTCCTCTTTCCCTTCTCCAGAGTGTAATGTTCCAGAGTGGACAACCTTTCCACATAAATCAGCCCTCTTAAGTTCTGGAATCTTTCTTGGATGATCCTTGGGGGTCCCTTCATTCTTTCTACATCCTTCCTGTAATATGAAGACAACAGCAGAGCACCGTACTCCAGATACAGCCTTAGCAGTGCCAGATACAACCAACATCACCTCATAAATCACCACTAGCTGCACATCAATTTTTTCATTTTCTTCCTTTATTACCTGGGAGTACTGAACACTTCTGTTTGTAGAGAATAGTTCTTTTTCCTGTGCAATTGGGAAGCAATTTTCTGCTGCTGTCTGCTGGGTATTAGACTGGGACCTCGTCAAAGTGGGATCAATTTTAAAACGCTGCTTTAGAATAAGATTACAATATAAAATGTCTGGTTCTTTACTGGTGGCTGAGTATATGCTCTTCTCTGGTGTTGGGAAGGGCCCAGTGGTGGTAAGTTGGCTCTAACTGTGTTCCCAATGTTTTGGACACTCTACAAGTTAGAATTCCCATGGTGTTCCCCAATCTCCCACTACATCTTCAGTGGATCCGTGGAACAGTGAAAGGACTGGTGTAAATGGCTGGGGTTCTCTGAGGCTTTCCCACCAATATCCCATCGAGGTTGCAGCGAGAGATTGTGAGAAAACCCCAGTGGAAATGGTAGGAAAATGTCTCTGCTTGGAAGCGTAACGCTTGTGATGAATGTTCGTCCAGGCTGTGTCCAATGGCACGAAGGATGAGTCGGCTCACAGGGGAAGCACATGGCCCGAAGGATCCGTTTTAAGAGTTCGGAGAATAGAAGCAGCAACTCCTCCAGTCACTGGCACTCTGGATATTGAGGTCTTTGGGAGATCTTTGAAAGGTAAGCAGTGAATGCTGAAATGGGGGGAGGTGGGGTTGGGGTGGGGGGGGAATGTCCTCTCAATCTCTTTGTCTTCTGAAAAACCTCTTCATACCAAGGTAAATCTCGGTAGGTTCTGTTCTGTGCAGAGTCTCACTCAACAGGAACAATCTAGGTTTTTCCAGTTGTGATGATCAATCCCCATAAAATCGGATACAGTGACCTATGTACTAGATTGTCTGATCCATAATGAGGGATGTATCCCGTAATATGTAGCCTGCTGTGTTTGTGTTCTGGGGCTGTGTACAATGCCTTGGAGTGCATTTCAGTTTAATAAAGTGACAACACAGCCAGATAACTTCGACCAAAATCTTGGTTCCATAGTAGCTAACAGGACAGAAACAGTCCAGTTAGCTTCTTACAGCTCACTTCATTGCAACTTCACGTCTGTGTCTCCTTCTCCCTGACTCGTCTCCCACATACCTGTGTCAGCCGAGGCTCAGTGGGTCACACTCTGGCCTGAGAGAAGGTGTGGTCTCAAGCCCCGCTCCAGAGACCTGAGTACATGATCCAGGTGGATTGTGGCGGTCAGCACACCAGTCCGAAGGCCAGCATGCTTCATCTCACTCAGAGTCCAGGACTCCACTCATACATCACATCCTGACTGACCCGGGGAAATGGGAACTTCCAACATAATGAGCCCCTGGCAACCCCACCCCGAGCGACCCGAATACCACTTGCCTTCAATGGGGACGAGCAAGGGAGCCTTACCACTCTTCGCTCCTAACCCCACACAAGGGGGAATCATTGGCAGACCCTGTCGCTGCCACATCCCCACTGTTTTGGAAGGTTCAACAGACTCTCCAGCCCCCCCGCCGCCTGCCCCCACCTGCCCCCGACCCCCCCAGTTACAGCAATCATCTGTTGGAATCCTGAGAGAGAACTCAATCTCTAGAATTCTGAAATGGAAAAGTGTTCCATCAAGTGCAAAAAAAATAAAACTGCCTTTTATTTCATCATGAGATTGTTCTCCTTAGAGCAGAGAAGGTTAAGAAGAGATTTAATAGATGTGTTCAAAATGATGAGGGGTTTTAATAGAGTAAATAAGCAGACACAGTTTCCATTGGTAGGAGAGTGGGTAACCAGAAGTCACCGATTTAAGGTTATTGGCAAAAGAACCAGAGGGGAATTGAGGAAACAAAAATTTACACAGCGAGTTGTTATGATCAGGAATTCACTGCCTGAAAGGGTGGTGGAAGCAGATTTAACAATAACTTTCAAAAGTGAATTGGATATATACTTGAAAAAGACAAAGTTGCTGGGCTGTGGGGAAAGAGCAGGGGAGTGGGTCTAATTGAGCAGCTTTTTCAAAGAGCCAGCACAGGCACGATGGGCCGAATGGCCTTCTTCTGTACTGCAGGAATCTATGATTCTATCATCGCCTTGTTGATGTTCTTTGTGATTTATTTTTTTTATTTTTGAAGGTTTGCCAGTTGATTCTACGGCCTCAGAAATGCAGTACGCCTTACAAACCATTCCTGAGATTGGCACAGTTTCCGTGACGAGAACAGGCAGCTGTTCAGTTTATCAGTGGGTAGTAAAATGGTTGAGCAAGGCCGGCAATCAGCCCACCTTACAGGTGAGACGCAGAATCTCGTGAAATATAACAATTGCCTTGATGAAGTTTCCACACTGTTCGGTCTCGCTGTTTTTCTTGTCGGCCTAAAGAAATGCCTCGGAAGTGACAGAAGGAGCACAATTTGGAATAGGGCGTTCTGCTGGTTTTTCTTCAACAGTCAAGATTTAATTCTGTCTCTGTTGAATTCCATATTTCTTAATAGTTTAAGTGAGTTGCTTTGGGTGCACTTAGATGGACGATGGCAGCAGGTGCATGGGAACACCATCACCTCCAAGTTCCCCTCCGAGTCACACACTATCCTGACTTGGAAACATATCGTCGCTGGGTCAAAATGCCGGAACTCTCTCCCTAATAGAACTGTGGGAGCACCTTCACCACATGGACTGCAGCAGTTCAAGAAGATGACTCTGCAACACATTCTCAAAGGGCAACTAGGGATAGGCAATAAACACCAGCCATGCCACTAATGTCTACATCCCAAGAATGAATTAAAAAAAGAGTAGCAGCAACTAGTAATTGTTTGTGAGACGTAGGGAATAAAATTAAGTATACGGCAATGTGATTGTGGAATTGAAAAATGTTTAGTGTTAAAAGGTATGTTGATTCTGTGTTGATCAGATTAATGATACGAATGTCAGTGGAGTCAATGCGAGGATAACTGTTTACAACCAGAAACATGGAGGGCTGTTTAGTCATCTGACTGGAGACTTGTTTCGCACACCACACGCACATCCCCAGGTATGTACATATGGGCTCTGTCTTGATCCTGTCTGCCACTCGCACATACTTGCACAAAGAGGAACAGGAGGAGGGCATTCAGCCCTTCCAGTCTGTTTCACCGTTCAATTAGATCATGGCTGATCAGTACCTCAACTCCATTTAGCCACCTTTTCTCCATATCCCTCAAAACCGTTTCCCAACAAAAATCTACGATCTCAATCTTGAAAGCTCCAATTGACCCCCAGCATCCACAAACTTTTGAGAGAGAGAGTTCCAGATTTCTACTTCCCTATATGTAAAGAAGTGCTTACTGACATCAACTCTGAACGGCCTTGTTCTAATTTTAAGGTTATGTCCCGTTGTTCTGGACTCCCTCACTAGAGGAAATAGTTTCTCTCCTTTATCATTTTAAATTCACAAATTAGATCACCACACATTTACATGCATTTACACACACATTTATACATGTATTTCCACACATTTAACATACACATTTACACACACTTTACACTTTACACTTTGACACTGACCAAGAGCGGAAACCCTGGCTGATTGTTTTCCTTTCCTAGTCCAAGAACAATAAGGCCAATTTAATATCCCAATTTTTTGCAGGAAATATGGAGTACAAAGCACAGCAAAAGGTCAGCATTAGAAGTGCAGTTTTAAGTCCTGATAATGGGGGTGATTTTAACTTCCCCACCCCAGGGAAGGTGGAGGCAGGGGGTTCCGGGGGTGGATTTACCCACTCTTTCGCGTCTCAATCTGGCCGACTGCAATTTTACATAAGAACATAAAAAATAGGAGCAGGAGTAGGCCATTTGTCCCCTCGAGTCTGCTCCGCCATTCAATAAGATCATGCCTGATCTGATCATGGACTCAGCTCCACTTCCCTGCCCGTTCCTCATAACCCTTTACTCCCTTAATCGCTCAAAAGTCTGTCTGCCTCCGCCTTAAATATATTTAATGACCCAGTCTTCACAGCTCTCTGGGGAAGAGAATTCCATAGATTTATAACCCTCTGAAAGAAGAAATTCTTCCTCATCTCAGTTTTAAATGGGCAGTCCCTTATTCTGAAACTATGCCCCCTAGTTCTAGATTCCCCTATGAGTGGAAACATCTTCTCTGCATCTACCTTGTTGAGCCCCCTCATTGTCTTATATGTTTCAATAAGATCACCTCTCATTCATCTGAACTCCAATGAGTACAGGCCCAATCTGCTCAACCTATCTTCATAAGTCAAACCTTTCATCCCAGGAATCAACCCTTGTGAACCTTCTCTGAACTGCCTCCAATGCAAGTATATCCCTCCGTAAATAAGGAGACCAAAACTGTACGCAGTACTCCAGGTGTGGTCTCACCAATACCCTGTCCAGTTGGAGCAGGACTTCTCTGCTTTTATACTCCATCCCCCTTGAAATAAATTTTAACTCATAGGCAACAAGGACCCTCATCCCAAGCTAGCAGAGTCCTCTTTAAATGTGCAGATCGGGTTCCACTTATGTCATTGGGCCTGATGTCGTTTTTTGCCCGAGCGGAGGAGCAGTGGCAGATTTCTTTGAGCTCCCTCTGGAAGTCCACAGCACGATCTATTTCGAGATCCCTTTATCTCAGCCAGGACAAGATTGGCTTCTGCTTTTACTTTTCCAACTTCAGCATCAACCCTATGATGTATTTTTATATTAGCTCCATAAGTGTGAGTGCATGTAGGGCTTCACACCATGAATGTTAAGAATAGATCTGTAATGAACAGGCTCCATGCAAGCTGAGCTCTAACAATGTGAGCCCTTTTTCTTCCCCACAGGTGGAGGTTTTAATCAATGGTATCCCCAGCAACTGTTCCGGTAATTGTGGCTATAAGTGGAATTTTGACAAAACCCCAGTCATTTCAGGCATCAGCCCAACAATGGGTAAGTGCTGGAAAGCCATGTTATCCATTTAAATCTAATGAATCTCTGAAGGTGTGAGCTGCCTCAAATTATTCACAGCAGATGTCTAAAAAAAGGTTTAAAAATATGAGAATGATAATTATTGCTAATATCGTTCCACGAACATAGGAACAGGAGGAGGCCACTCAGCCCCTCAAGCCTGTTCTGCCATTCAATTAGATCATGGCTGATCTGTTCCTTAACTCCAGTAACGCATCTTGGTTAGAAATTGCTTCTTTACAGCTATTTCTGGTCACTTTAATAATCAAGTTCGAGTGCAAACCAATATGATGGATAATTGTGTTTAATCTGAGTTTAAGACGGAATATAACACATTCGTTATACAGTAAAAACATACGACCGTAACAATAGTTGGAATTGATCCGATCGGACAGGCGGTTGACACACGTGAGCAAATCTGTTCTTCCTATCGTCTAGGGCTTCCTTCTCTCTCTCTCTCTCTCTCTTTCTTCTGTCTGTGAGTACAAGCTTCCAGGAGGTCACTTTTAACCTATTTTTAGGGGTGGGCCTGAACCTGAATATTGACAAGACCTTTTGACCTATAGAGGTTTCCCTAAAAATTTATTTTCCAATAAGACTTCTAGTTCTTTGTCTCATTTCTTGTTTCAAGAACCCGCCCTAAAGATGGCTTATAATTTTGGTCACATGTCATCGTTTATACCTTATCCAAGTCGCTTTTCTTTCATCTCTCTCTGTTTATACTAATCCAGGGTTTCTTTCTGTGGAAAACATTTCATCTATCTTGTCCCTATTCCCTCAATACAAAACCTAGTCCTTTGAACTATGAGGCCCAAACCAGAGCTTTGTCACCTCAACCAGTCTTTACGACATAGCAAATTGCCTGTGTTTACACTAATTGCTACAAACATCCTTCGATTCTAAGCCTTTCCATCCAGATTGTCTTAAGATACATAAATAAACTGAAGCTTTACTTGAAAACCACAGATAATTAGCATTTCTCTATCATTCTAAGCAGACACCTCGTCTCCAGTTCAGAGCAAGGATTTAAAACACAGCATTACGTATCAGTCTTATACATTCGTAGCAGTCTTATACATTTTTAGGCATCCTTAGTTTCTAACAACCCTTAATACCCTTACCCAACAACAATCCCAGTATTGACATCTTCAGTTGACCCCCAGCCTCAACAGCTTTTTGGGGGGAGAGTTTTCCAGATTTCCGCTCCCCTATATGTGAAGAAGTGCTTCCTGCCATCACCCCTGAATGGTCCTGCTCTAATTTTAAGGTTACACCCCCTTGTTCTGAACTCCCCCCACCAGAGGAAATAATTTTTCTCTGCATATTCTATCGAATCCATTGATCATCTTAAACATCTCGATTAGATCACCCCTTAATCTTCAATATCAAGGGAATACAAGCCTAGTCTATGCAATCTGTCACAATAATTTACGCCTCAGAAGCCAATATATCCTTCCTGAGATGCGGTGCCCTGAATTGAACGCAGTGTTCCAGATGGGTCTAACCAGAGCTTTATATTACTGCAGCATAACTTCCCTTTGTATTGCAGCCCCCTCAAGTTAAAGGCCAATATTCCATTAGCATTTTTAATTATATTTTGTACTTGTTCTCTTTCTAAATGATCAATAAAGTTGAAAGCTGTTGATCTGTGAGGATATCCTCCTCCAGTGAGTCCTGCTGTCGTACGGGGCTGTGACAAGTCGCTGAGTGAGGACAACCAGTGGGCAGTGAATTAGATGGGGCCGAGTGAATGTCTAGACCACTGGCTTGAGGGGGATTTCTCTCGATCGTCCCCCTGGTGAGACACTCAACACAGGCAGAGTTAGTGCCAATCGGGAGACAGGCCGGGGAAAGGTCTGGCATATAACTGCCAGTATGGGTGGATCTTTTGCGCTCTTTTAAATCCTCCCCCGGGTCAGCCTGAGTGACCACCCGAGACAGTCGGCCGGCCGCTATAGAAGGGAAATCGGGATCCAACGATATATGTGGAGCCCCGTCCCCAAAGCTGAGATACAGTTTCTGAAGAACTCATTAACATTCTGAAAGCAGGCAAGAAGTCTTGGTGGGTATAAACATATGTGGTGAGAAAGGAAGAAGAAAATTGATTAAAATAAAATTTTCATGCACGTTTTACAACTAAAGCATGTACATTGTAAATTTTAATTTCAGTTCTTCTAAAAAAAAATTGCAGTCTTAAAACAAATGAGAGGTATCTCGTAGACATTTTAGGACTGAACTGGACGGAGCGTGAGAGCTCCCTCGGGCTCCACAGAACCACCAGCCTGGGCCACGGTACTCCTGGTTTCCCGCCCCCACCTCACACAGACCTATCTTCGTCCGATCCAGAGCCGATGGGCTATCTCGGGGCAAGGTGGGGGGGGGGGGCGGCGCTCGTTTTCCGCCTGCCGTCCGAATGCTAATGGGGTGTGACCCTCAAACAGGACTGGGCCTCCTCGTCAGGTGGCCAGCTGACTCACTTCACCGGCCGTCCGTCCCCCCAAAAGTCTGCCTGGGCGAGAGAGTCTATTCCCTTGACAGAGCGCAGTGACTGGTCACTCACTGAAAACCAACCGTCCTTTACTCTTCCAGGTTCCAGTGGGACTGTTCTGACCATATCGGGCTCCAGGTTTGCCAACAGTTCAAAAACTGACACCACCTGGGTTTCGGTCGGAAACGCCAGGTGTCCAATCACAGGATTAACCGGTGAGCAAATGTTTAAAGCAAATAAAGAATACTGAATAGCGTCAGTAAGAGGGAGAAATAGTGCATTCTTATCACAGGGACCACCTTTACTGCATGTACAATTGCTGGAAGCGCTTATGATGTCCTTCCTTTGAGAGTGAGACTACCTGTGCAAGACTTCCTCTCCCTTACCCTAGACATCATTGGTGCAGTACGAACTCCCAGCAGACCGATCAAAGATCGAGGGAAATGCCTCACGCTGTATTTGTTTAGAACCATTGAAGTTTGCAGCACAGGAGGCCACTCGGTTCATTTTTCAGTGTCGCTCTTTGCTGGAGCAATCCAGAACTAATCCCACTGACGCTTTCCCCAAACCCCAAATCTTTCTTTGCTTCAAATATTTATCCAATTTTCCCTTAAACGATGTAATGGTCGCTGTCTCAACCATTCCCTGTGGCAAATCATCCCATGCTCCAACAAGCCTCTGTGTAAAGACATTTCTCCTAACCTCTCTCTATGCTTTATACCTACCTCCTAGATCCAGGGACCCTACCTAACCCACCCACGAGGCCTTTAACCACCATCCCAGGCCGTCACACCCTCCCTCACCAGGCCTCCCACCCCTTCCCCCAGCCCCAACGATGATGCTGAAACCAGCCACACTCCTCCGGAGTCCGGCCCTGATCCTCCAGCCACCCATGCGATCCCCGAACCCCCCCAACCCCCCTCCCCAAATTCGCAACCCCCACCCCAATCCCCGACACCACCCCTGCGATCCCTGACACCCCCCTGATCCACGACCTCCCACTCCCTGCGATCCCCAACCCCCTGACGATACTCCAAACCCCCGACCGAATCCCGATTTCTTCCCCAGAGCGAATCCTCCCTCCCGCCCGCAGCCAGCTAGCCTCTCAATCTGGCCGTCTGCAGTCGGAAATACGAGGCCTGCCATTAAAGTGGGAAACCCGGCCTCCTGAGTTTTCTGCCCGCCCCGGAGGCCCTCGCCACCCCCCCCCCCCTCCCCCACCCCCCAACCTGTCTACCTGGAGAAAATTCCAGCCAAGGGCTTTGGTCTTCCCGATATTTAGTTGGAGGAAATTTCTGCTCATCCAGTACTGGATGCCGGAGAAACAGTGTGACAAATCAGAGACAGTCGAGTGTTCACAGATAAAATGTGGCACCGAACAACATAAGGAGATATTAAGACAGGTGACCAAAAGCTTGGTTAAAAAGATAGGCTCTAAGGAGTGTCTTAAAGGAGGAAAGAGGGGCGGAGAGGTTTAGAATGGGAATTCCAGAGCTCATGGCCTAGACTGCTGAAGGCACGGTCGCCAATAGTGGAGTGATGAAAATCAGGGGTGCACAAGAGGCCAGAATTGGAAGAACGCAGAGATCTCGGAGGGTTGTGGGGCTGGAGAAGGTTACAGACATAGATATTTATCTCATCACACATACAAAGACAGTGCTGTGTAATCTCTATATTACATGACTTTGGAGGATTATATAAAAGGAAATGTGTACCCTTTTCTATTGCTGGTTGGTTTTAATAATCTGCATTCTTTGTTTATTTTGTTTTCAGATACTGAAATGACCTGTATGATTGGGATTGCCAGTAATACATCATCTCCTCTCACTGTTTACATTGCTGACCTTGGCCTCGCAAAACACTCCGGCAACCAGACATTCACTTTCACATATCAGCTGGAGGTTACAAGCATATCTCCTTCCATGGGCAGTACTGAAGGTGGTGATTGTAGAACATTAAAACATTAATGTGTCCTCTCTCAGCTCCCCCCCGCCCCACTTAAAAAATCTACATTTAAAATGGGCATTCGCTTATATCAGCCAAAAAGCAATAAGTATTTGCATTCATGACAATTTAAATGCTCTGTTTATTTCGGACAGAAACAGCTGTGTTCACTCATGGTCTCATGACTCAACCCAACTCGGGAGCTGCAAAACAACATTACAGACGGCTCAAGGCTCAGGTCCAAAAAAAAACTTGGGACCTAAAGAACAGGTGGTGGATGGAGAAAGCACAGGAGATACAACAACTGACCGACAGCCACGATATGCGAGGATTCTTCACTGCAGTCAAGGCCACCTACGGTCCAAACTCCCAAGGCCCCACCCCACTCCTGGCCAAGAACGGGGAAACACTCATCAAGGACACTGAGGCTGTCAGGGCCCGCTGGAAGGAGCACTTTGAAGATCTCCTCAATCGAGCCTCTGCCTTTGACTCGAGTGTTTTCGACTCCATCCCGCAGCATGCGACCCGCCATCAACTCATTGAAACTCCAATGTTGCACGAGGTAGGCAAAGCCATAAAACAGCTTAAGAATAACAAGGCTACGGGTACGGATGGAATCCCTGCTGAGGCGCTAAAGTATGGCAGAGAGGCTGTTGGCGCGGATACATGACCTCATCTCTCTCATCTGGAGGGAGGAGAGCACGCCAGGAGCTCTGAGAGATGCAGTGATTGTGACCATTTTTAAAAAAGGGGACAAGTCCGACTACGGTAACTACAGGGGAATCTCCCTGCTATCAGCCACTGGGAAAGTTGTCGCTCGAGTTCTCCTCAACCGTCTTCTCCCTGTGGCCGAAGAGCTCCTTCCGGAATCACAATGTGGATTTCGTCCCCTACGGGGCACAACAGACATGATCTTTGCAGCGCGACAGTTGCAGGAAAAATGCAGGGAGCAGCGCCAGCCCTTATACATGACCTTTTTCGATCTTACAAAGACCTTTGACACTGTCAACCGTGAGGGTCCATGAAGCGTCCTCCTCCGTTTCGGATGCCCCCAAAAGTTTGTCAACATACTTTGCCTGCTTCACGATGACATGCAGGCCGTGATCCTTACCAACGGATCCATTACAGACCCAATCCATGTCTGGACCGGGTCAAACAGGGCTGCGTCATCATTCCAACCCTCTTCTCAATCTTCCTCACCGCCATGCTCCATCTCACAGTCAACAAGCTCCCTGCTGGAGTGGAACTAAACTACAGAACCAGTGGAAAGCTGTTTAATCTATGCCGCCTCCAGGCCAGGTCCAAGATCACCCCAACCTCTGTCTTTGAGCTGCAGTATGCGGACGACGCCTGCGTCTGTGTACATTCAGAGGCTGGACTCCAGGATATAGTCAATGTAGTCACTGAGGCATATGAAAGCATGGGCCTTACGCTTAACATCTGTAAGACATAGGTTCTCCACCAGCCTGTCATCGCCCTCCAATCATCAAGATCCACGGCGTGGCCCTGGACAACGTGGACCATTTCCCATATCTCGGGAGCCTCTTATCAAAAAAGGCTGACATTGATGCGGAGATTCAGCATCGCCTCCAGTACGCCAGTGCAGCCTTCGGCCGTCTGAGGAAGAGAGTGTTTGAAGACCAGGCCCTCAAATCTACCACCAAGCTCATGGTCTACAGGACTGTAGTAATACCCACCCTCCTGTATGGATCTGAGGCATGGACGATGTATAGAAGGCACCTCAAGTCGCTGGAGATATATCACTAACGATGTCTCCGCAAGATCCTGCAAATCCTCTGGGAGGACAGGCGCACCAACATCAGTGTCCTCGACCAGGCTAACATCCCCAGTATTGAATCACTGACCACACTCGATCAGCTTCGCTGGGCAGGCCACATAGTCCGCATGCCAGATACGAGACTCCCTAAGCAAATGCTTTATGCGGAGCTCCTTCATGGTAAACGAGCCAAAGGAGGACAGCGGAAATGTTATAAGGACACCCTCAAAGCCTCCCTGGTAAAGTGCAACATCACCACTGAAACCTGGGAGACCCTGGCCAAAGACCGCCCGAGGTGGAGAAAGCACACATTGCTCAAAGCTCAAGGCATCGAAAGCGACTGAGTTACTGCAGCGGCTACAAAACAGTACTGGGTAGTCTTGCAAAGACTCTGCAAAAGCTTGCATGAAACTACTGCCCATATTAAGGGTTGATCAATTGGATATTCTTGCATTAAATCTTCTACAGGAAACACTTAATTGATCATTTATCATCCAGAACAGGTCTTGGTCAGTTAATGTTATTTCATCTGATTTTCTGGAAGTGGTAAAATAATTTACAATACTTTTTTCCCCAAATGTTTAGGGTAATATCGTGTCGGGCCATCAATGCTATTCATGCTTTGAATTTAATTTAATTAACACTGCCCTGTTATGCTGGCCATCACGCATAGTGGGCAAATCAAGTTCAAACTAACAGGCCCCTATACAAAAGTAAAATACTGCGGATGCTGAAATCTGAAATAAAAACAGAAATCACAGCGGGTCAGGCAGCATCTGTGGAGAGAAAAACAGAGTTAACATTTCAGGTCAATGACTCTTCGTCAGAACTCCTATACACATGTTTTAGGATTTGTTTACACTGCAACTGTAGAGTCGATGTGACTCTCAATCAGCTCCGATGGACGGGCCACATTGTCCGCATGCCCGATACTACACTCTGAAGCAAGCACTCTATTCTGAGCTCTGCCACGGCAAGCGAGTCCCAGGAGGGCAGAGAAAACGCTTCAAGGACACCCTCAAAGCCTCCTAGGGAATCCCTAGCCCAAGACCGTTCAAAGTGGAGGAGAAGCATCCAAGAAGGCGACGGACACTTCGAGTCTCTTCATCGGTAACACGCGGAAGCCAAATACAAACAGTGGAAGGAGTGTACGACAACCCAAGCACCCCTTCAACCATCACCTGCTCCACCTGTGACAGAGACTGTAGATCCTGCATTGGACTCATTAGTCACCTGAGAACTCATATTAGTGTGGAAGCAAGTCATCCTCGACTCCGGCCTGAGAAGAAAAAGGTGTGAAGCTGCATCGCTTCACGTCAATATTGCTGTTATAGCCGAATTGCGCCCTGAGTCAGCAGTCAGGGACCGACCTGAAACCAGACTGGAATGGATGAGGGAATCCCACTCGCGCTGTGCTTTTGGATTCAGTTTGGGCATTTCCAGCCAGATTATACCACGCAGGTTTAGTATCTGAGTGAAACCACTTCAGCATCGCATTAAACCTGTCGGCGAATACACCTGTGGGGGTAGGTTTTCACTACGAGCAGTGGCTATAAACTGGCAGTAGTGGATTGGCCACCCATTATATGAGCTACAATATTTCCTGGGTTGTAGCACGGACAGCTGATCCTCTACCGTGCGTTTACAGCCACTGCCGAAAGTGGGAATCTACCCCTTAGTGTTTATATGCCCAAAGTAAGGGGGTAAAATTTTCCAATCATGAAAAAGGAAAAGAAAGAAAGACAACCTCAGGATGTCCCAAAGCGCTTTACAGCCAATGAAGTACTTTTGGAATTTTGTCACTGTTGTAATGTAGGAAACTCAACATGCTCACACTATGGGCTGGATTTTACCAGCCTTGGCGGGTCCGGGGCAGGCGACGTCCTTGGTGAGTCCCGACCCCGCAGTTATGTTGATCTGGGCCTCTGACATGATTTTACGATGATGGGGCTTGTTAAGCCTGCCCTGTGAGGTTCCTGGCCAATTAAAATGAAGCAGGTCTGATGACAGCATCTGATGACACGTCATCAGCTGGTTTCCTTAAAGGGACCATGCCCACATACATTTTGGCAGTTGTGCTCTCAGTGTTCTACAACATTGAGGTGCTGCAAACACTGATGAGCAATACACAAAGGTGCATGGCTGCAACCCAGGCTCTTGCATAACTCTCTCCAGATGCTTATAGAGGAAGTCAAAGCATGCAGGGAGGTTCTCTTCCCATGGGCGGAAGACACCTCCCCAGCACACCAACACAGCTTGGTTGCACGTTGTACAGGAGAGCACAAGCAGGGATGTCGTCAGGAGGACCTGGCTGCAGTGGTGCAAACCTTTCAATGATTTCAGTGGATCACGAAATATTACTGCAAAGCCACACTCAACCTCATCCTGTTACATCTCCATCTCACTAGCCACTCCTCACACTCGCCATCATCCTCGTCCAATCATACCAACTAACAACACACAAAGGTAGGCACTTGGGTGTTTTCGCCAATGCTGATGTAAAGTTTCTGCTAATGTGTTGTCAAACATTGAAATCTATATTTTCAACATTTTACTTTCTTGGAAAGATCTGTGTGCACCTTTGGAAGTGGCTTAGTGAGTTGCAGTGAATGGTGAGACATAAGGGTATCCCCAATGATGATGAGTGTGAAAGGAATGGCTTGGGCATTGTAGGGGTGTATTATGGTCATTGGTGTGGGGTGGTGCCAACCTGGTGCATCATGTGGCAGCCAAGGTGGCCATGGTGAAGCCATCGCTAGCCTCCCGGGCAGCAATGTGGTCTGGTGCTGATGCCCTATGTCCTGTGTAGCATCAGGTGATTGCGGAGAAGGTTGTTGTTGTTGGTGATGCTGATGTGCCTGGGGATGTTGGTGTTGGGGCTGATCATGGTGAGATTATGAGGACCAAGGTGTGATTTTTTCAAAGGCACCGATGCTGATGGAATCGATGGCAGCTGAGGTTGAGATGACAGAAGCGATCTGTCTGTGGTGAGAGGTTGCTCCAAAGAGGTGACACTGAATAGAGAATTCGCTGCAAACATTTCAAACCTCCATAAAGCTGAAAAATGTATTCCAAATTCTGAAGGCTCAAACTTCTTGGATTGGAAATTGAACAGCTGTGAAATGGTCATTTTTATACCACTTTCGTAGCTGTCAACTAGTCAAACCAACCTAGAGTTGTTGAGAACTCGACACACTTACCTGACGTGATACCCGAGGGACATGAATCTTGGAAAAAACTTGGAAATATCCTTTGGACCTGGTAAATAGCTTTAAACAGCTTCTTAATTCGCACAGTTGCCTCACATGTCGCTTAGTGCCGGGTCTACAAACCACTTCGAAAATTCACGAGGAGGTGGGTTCAGAGCAGGCTTCCATCCCCGCTGTCAATCACGGCCATTTTGACAGCGGGGCCACCTCCAAACTCACACTCGCAGGGCTGATAAGATTGCAGCCTATGTTCCTCTGTGTGGTATTTTTACACCGGCATGAGCCCAGTAATTTGGAATGGATGAACAGGTGCATAAAATATAGCACACTGAGCAAGAGTATTACTTCCCCAAAAAGCTGTGGATATTGGGGCACAATTGGATACATAATCTTAAAATTAGAGCAAGGCCATTTAGGAGTGAAATCAGGAATCACTTCTTCACATATAGAGTAGTGGAAATCTGGAACCCTCTCCCCCAAAAGTCTGTGGATGTTGAGGCTCAATTGGACCTTTGAAGATTGAGATGGATAGATTTCTGTTGTGCAAGGGTATCAAGGAGTATGGAGCAAAGGCAGGTAGATGGAGTTAAAATACAGATCAGCCATGATCTAATTGAATGGTGCAAGAGGTTCGAGGGGCTGAATGGCCTATTGCTGTGCCTAACATCACTTTATTTGTACATGACCTCCACCAATTGACAATTATACCCCATTTAACTTTACGTCTTTTGGCCTTTAATTTAAAGTCCTACTTATTTACCTTGTATTTATATTGGTTCAGGAGGCACCATTCTGACAATATCTGGCTACAGCTTCACGCACAATTCAACGGTTTTAATTGGAGAGAAGACCTGCCTCCTTCTTAAAGAAAGTCCTGTCAAGATGAAATGTAGCACGCCAGCGGTGAGTAGGTTTTGGAGAATCTAGTCTCGCGGTGTCTAGTCTAGGGCTGTCTAGTCTCGCCGTGTCTAGTCTCGGGGTGTCTAGACTTGGGGTGTCTAGACTCGGGGTTTCTAGACTCGGGATGTCTAGACTCGGGGTGTCTAACCTCGGGGTGTCTAGGCTCGGGGTGCCTGGACTCGGGGTGTCTAATCTCAGGGTGTCTTGTCTCGGGGTGTCTAGACTCGGGGTGTCTAGTCTTGGGGTGCCTAGACTCGGGGTGTATAATCTCGGGGTGTCTAGCCTCGGGGTGTCTAGTTTTGGGGTGTCCAGTCTCGAGGTGTCTAGACTCGGAGTGTCTAGTCTTGGGGTGTGTAGACTCGGGGTGTCCAGTCTCGGGGTGTCTAGACTCGGGGTGTCTAGTCTCGGGGTGCCTAGACTCGGGGTGTCTAGACTCGGGGTGTCTAGACTCGGGGTGTCTAGTCTTGGGGTGTCTAGACTCGGATTGTATAATCTCGGGGTGTCCAGTCTCTGGGTGTCTAGACTCGGGGTGTCTAGACTCGGGGTGTCTAGTCTCGGGGTGCCTAGACTTGGGGTGTCTAGACTCGGGGTGTATAATCTCGGGGTGTCCAGTCTCTGGGTGTCTAGACTTGGGATGCCTAGACTCGGGGTGTATAATCTCGGGGCGTCCAGTCTCTGGGTGTCTAGCCTCGGGGTGCCTAGACTCGGGGTGTATAATCTCGGGGTGTCCAGTCTCTGGGTGCCTAGACTCGGGGTGTCTAGACTCGGGGTGTCTAGTCTCGGGTGTCTAGACTTGGGGTGTCTAGTCTCAGGGAGTCTGGTCTTGGGGTGTCTAGTTTCGGGGTTTCTAGTCTCGGGTGTCTAGACTCGGGATGTCTAGTTTAGTGGTGTCTAGTCTCGGGGTGTCTAGTCTTGGGGTGTCCAGACTCGGAATGCCTAGACTTGGGGTGTCTTGTCTCGTAGTGCCCAGATTCAGGGTGTCTAGTGTCGGGGTATCTAGACTCGGGATGTCTGGTCTCGGGGTGTCTGGTCTCGGGGTGTCTAGTTTCGGGGTGTCTCGTCTCGGGTGTCTAGACTCGGGATGTCTAGTCTCGGGGTGCCTAGACTTGGGGTGTCTAGTCTTGGGGTGTCTAGATGGGGTGCCTAGACTCGGGGTGTCTAGACTCGGGGTGCCTAGACTCGGGGTGTATAATCTCGGGGTGTCTAGTCTCAGGGTGTCTGGTCTCGGGGTGTCTAGTTTCGGGGTTTCTAGTCTCGTGGTGTCTAGACTCGGGGTGTCTAGTCGTGGGGTGCCTAGACTCGGCGTGTCAAGTCTCGGGGTGTCTAGACTTGGGTTGTCTAGTTTTGGGGTGTCTGGTCTAGGGTTGTCTGGTCTAGGGGTGTCTAGTTTCAGGGTGTCTAGTCTCGGTGTGTCTCGACTCGGGGTGCCTAGTCTCAGTGTGTCTAGACTCGGGGTGTCTAGTTTTGGGGTGTCTGGTCTAGGGGTGTCTGGTCTAGGGGTGTCTAGTTTCAGGGTGTCTAGTCTCGGGGTGTCTAGTTTCAGGGTGTATAGTCTCGGTGTGTCTAGACTCGGGGTGTCTAGACTCGGGGTGTCTTGTCTCGGGGTGTCTAGTCTCGGGGTGTCTTGTCTCGGGGTGTCTAGTCTCGGGGTGTCTAGACTCGGGGTGCCTAGACTCGGGGTGTCTAGTCTCGGGGTGTCTAGCCTCGAGGTGTCTAGACTCGGGATGTCTGGTCTTGAGATGTCTAGGCTCGGGGTGTCTAGACTCAGGGTGTCTAGTCTCGCAGTGTCTAGACTTGGGGTGTCTAGACTCAGGGTGTCTCGTCTCGGGGTGTCTGGTCTCAGGGTGTCTGATCTCGGGTTGTCTGGGCTCTGGGTGCCTAGACTTGGGGTGTCTAGACTCGGGTTGTCTACTTTTGGAGTGGTCGAAATTCAACCTCCCAATAAATGCTGTTACCGCTGGAAAGCGGAAGCCACGCGGCGGTGTTGAATGGCTGCCGATTTTTTGTCTCGGGGTGTCTAGACTTGGTTTGTCTCATCTCGGGGTGTCTGGTCTAGGGGTAGCTGGCCTCAGGGTGTCTAGTTTCAGGGTGTCTAGTCTCGAGGTGTCTAGTCTCGGGTGTCTAATCTCGGGATGTCTAGTTTCGGGATGTCTAGTCTCGTGGTGTCTAGACTCGGGGTGCCTAGACTCGGGGTGCCTAGACCCGGGGTGTATAGTCTTGGGGTGTCTAGTCTCGGGGTGTCTAGTCTTGGGGTGTCTAGACTCAAGGTGCCTAGACTCGGGGTGTCTTTGTCGAAAGGCCGCCGCTCACAAAATTCTCCTCGGTAGTTTTCCCCACTTCCACCTCGCAGCAGCCGCAACTTCCGATCTCCCGACCCGCAAGCAAATTTCACCTGAAAAAATCCGGTGGTCGCCGCGTGATGACCCCAGCAGATTTTTCTGTCGGTGCACTGTGTTTGTAGTTTGTGTAAAATGGCGGTGCGACCACCATCAAAGGGGATGGCGCAATGCCGTGGTCCGAGAATTATGCCCCTGGGGTCGGCTGGGCCACCAACAGGCAGCCTGGCACCTCCTCTTGAGTGCCAGGCTGCTGACCTGGCCGAAACCCTCCCTCGTGGCCTAATGGATCTAAAGATCCTATGGCACTATTATGAAAACGAGCAGGGGTGTTATCCCCAGTGTCCTGGTCAATATTTATCCCTCAATCAACATAACAAAAAAAACTGTTTATCTAAGAACATAAGAAATAGGAACAGGAGTAGGCCATTTGGCCCCTCGAGCCTGCTCCGCCATTCAATAAGATCATGGCTGATCTGATCATGGACCCTGCACCACTTCACTGCCTGCTCCCCATAACCCTTTACTCCCTAATCGCTCAAAAATCTGTCTATCTCCGCCTTAAAATATATTCAATGACCCAGCCTCCACAGCTCTCTGGGACAGAGAATTTCACAGATTTACAACCTTCTTAGAGAAGAAATTTCTCCTCATCTCAGTTTTAAATGGGTGGCCCCTTATTCTAAGACTATGTCCCCTAGCTTAGTTTCTCCTATGAGTGGAACTATCCTCTCTGCATCCACCTTGTCGAGCCCTCTCATTATCTTATAAGTTTCAATAAGATCACCTCTCATTCTTCTGAACTCCAATATGTATCGGCTCAACCTATCCTCATAAGTCAATCCCTTCCTCTCCGGAATCAACCTAGTGAATCTTCTCTGAACAGCCTCCAATGCAAGTATATCCTTCCTTAAATACGGAGACCAAAACTGCACGCAGTACTCCAGGTGTGGCCTCAGCAATACCCTGTACAGTTGTAGCAGGACTGCTTTTATACTCTATCCCCCTTACAATAAAGACCAACATTCCATTTGCCTCCCTGATCACTTGCTGTACCTGCATACTAAATTTTTGTGTTTCATGCACAAGGACCCTCAGGTCTCTCTGTTCTGCAGCACTTTGCAATTTTTCTCCGTTTAAATTATAATTTCTGCCAATGTGGATAACCTCACATTTTCCCACATTATACTCCATCTGCCAAATTTTTGTCCACTCACTTAGCCTGTCTATATCCCTTTGCAGATTTTTTGTGTCCTCCTCACAATTTGCTTTCCCGCCCATCTTTGTATCATCAGCAAACTTGGCTACATCACACTCGGTCCCTTCATCCAAGTCATTAATATCTGGTTATTATCACATTGCTGTTTGTGGGAATTTGCTGTGCGCAAATTGGCTGTTGCGTTTCCCACATTACAACAGTGACTACACTTCAAAAGTACTTAATTGGCTGTAAAGCACTTTGAGACATCCGGTAGTCGTGAAAGGCGCTATATAAATGTAAGTGTTTCTTTCTTTTCTTTCTGTCTCTTTCTTTCTCCTCTCCTATTTTGCTGCACAAAGAAAAGTTAAGCTCTGAAATTATTAGCTGGAAGAAGCTCTGTCATATTCGTTTGATTCCACCTGACCACTGGATATCTGTATTGAGTTATCGGGAAACCTCCATGCTTTCCACTTTTTGGAGCCCATGTGCTCCCTCTGCCAGTTTAATTGAACCAATGAGGGGTAATTTTAGAAATTCACATTCTGACTGAGAGCAAATATTGGGAATTTGGGTGCATGAACCCCACAATTCAATACCCAACGAACCTTACGGTTTGCTGATGCCAGAATCTACATTCTGACATACAATATAGAAGTCTTGAAATTAGCTGGTGTGTATATTAACTTCTGGCTATTTATCTCCTTCATATTGAATCGTGGCTATCTTCATGGAAAAATTAACTGATTTATTTCATTTTAAAGGGATTCGCATCTCCTTTCAGGTGGAGGATTGTGGAATTTCATACAAATGTTTGGACATTGATAGTCACCGAGTGTAATTTCAGGACTATAGTGTCTCAGGATTTTTTTTTGCTTGTTAAATACAGAGCTCCATCATAACAGAATGATTTGATTATGTGGATAATTCACTTTGTGAAGACCAGTTTCTGCTTTCATCCATCAGCCCATGCTCACTGCTCAACAGAAAGTGGCTGGAAATGGATCCGGAAATGTCATAATTATGTCAATGGAGAATGGACTTTGGCAGAGAAAAGGAGAGCTCTGAGGGGAGATAATTCTGTTATAAATCATGAAACAGGGTCTCAAGCTATCCGCTGGCCATTAACTTTACTTCAACACATAAACCATAAAACATGTAGCATGCTTCGAATAGACAATATTTATAATGAATAAATCAAAGAATCTGCTTGAGGCAGACAACTCTTTTATAAAGCTGTTTGAATTAAGAATTAGAACATAGGTTGAGTGATGCATGGAGTACTGGCTGTGAATTAGAAGCCAGTGCTAATCCTGGGGTCACTTTCACTGGCAAAGCCTGCACATTATAGTTTCAATGCCACCCTTCAGAGTGATAGTTGAAGTTATTCAGGATTTTATTGTGACTCATGTAACTATCCGTTAGATTACATCTTGACTGCTCTGTAAAAGGATTTGCGACAAATAATTAATACCCTCCCCTCCTCGGTATCTCTTACTACAGGCATCTGTAGGAGTGTACAATATCTCGGTGATTGCTAATGGAATATCCAGTACAGTGCCCTTCTTTTTCACTTACATTGACGTGAAGATTCCAGTAATCTCGCAAATAACTCCAACAATAAGCAGTGTGACAGGTAAGTCACTTCTGTTTGTCATGCAGGCATCTGCAGTTTGCTGTTTTGTCACCAGTATATATTCTGAAAACCTAATGTCTCCTCCTTTGGCTTGGTATAAATTTTTGACTTATTACGCACCTTGGGATGCTTTCTCTAGAAAAGAGAAGGCTGAGGGGTGACCTGATGGAGGTCTTTAAGGTTATGAAAGGGCTTGATAGAGCAAATGTAGAGAAGATGTTTCCACTTGTGGGGGAGTCCAAAACTAGAGGCCATAAATATAAGATAATCACTTATAAATTCTATAGGGAATTCAGAAGAAACTTCTTTCCCCAGAGTGGTGAGAATGTGGAACTCACTGCAGAGTGGTTGAGGCGAATAGCATAGTTGTATTTAAGGGAAGGCTAGATAGGGTGAGATGAAGAGGAGTGGGAGGAGGCCGAATGGCCTGTTTCTGTGCTGCATATTCTATTTAATTCTATCTTTCCTATGTTAAAGGCACTATATAAATGCAAGCAGTCCTGCATGGCTGTACTGATCTAAATTAGCATGTTGATTGACTGATACTCTTTTTAATACCAACTGAACAGGGCAATGTAACTATTTTGACACTTGTTTTGTAGGTGGCTCCAATCTGACAATCTATGGATCGGACTTTGGCAACAGGTCTGAAGACAGCTTTGTATTTATTGGGAGTTCTGAGTGTCTGATCCTTGGATGGTCAACCAATAGCATCACCTGTCGTCTGCCCAGCCTCCCCCCAGGGAATTACAGCATCTACACAAAAGCTCATGTTAGGTATAAAGGCCTACAGTTTCCGCTCGGTTGCACTGGTTATTTTGTCGCAATTCATCCGATATCGGTGTTCCCAGCACAAAGGATCGCGGAATTTTAAGCGCAAATTACATTCAGTGCAACTCAAGTTTCCGCGATTGTTTGCGCTGGTTAAAAACCAATGTGCTAGAAGCCGGTCCTGCCCAGCATGACTGGCCACACCATTGGGTGTTTCCACTAATTACGCCCGTTTGTGGGCTTTTGAGGAGGCTCTGAACATTAAGCTGGTTCTTTTGCGTGCAAGGATACTAATAGGAAGGTTTTAAAAGCATTTGACTATCATTTCTTTTAATTTACAAAGAAACTGACTGCTGTATCCCAATATAAGTAGCAAATGGTTCTGTATAGTTTTTAAAAGTCATTTTCAGTCTTTTAAAATCAGGTTACTCACAGGTGGTGTACTGAGACTGAAAAAAAACGCTATTTTTTGTGATAAACCCATTTTTAGCTGTATTAATCAAACTGCATTTTTACTGGTTTTTGCGTGCCCCGGGAAATTCAGTTAAATTTAATTAATTGTTGCACCCGAAGGTGCGAGTATTTTGGGGTGGAGTTTCCACCAAGTTACCACTGCTAAATATATCAAAGAATATTTTTTTGAAGCAAAATTTGTTTATAAATTACATTTTAAAACGCTGCCCGATTACGCTGGTTCGTGGCAGATTTTGCATTCGGCGAAATGCAAATAAGTTTGAGCGGAAGCTTGAGAACAAAAACAATTTAAAAAATGCTCAAAATTTGCATCTGGAAAGCCGATTGTGCCCTAAACGGAAACTCTAACCCAAAATGCTCGTATCTTCAGATGCAACATTTAATTTCATTTAACTTAATTTCTCGGAGCATGCAAAAACCAGTAAAAACCAGTATAAACCCAAGAGCACCTCCCAAATCCACGACCTCCACCACCTAGAAGGACAAGGGCAGCAGGCGCATGGGAACACTACCACCTCCACATTCCTCTCCAAGTCACACACCATCCCGACTTGGACATATGGACGATGTTCCTTCATCGTCGCTGGGTCACAGTCCTGGAAATCCCTCCCTAACAGCACTGTGGGAGCTCCTTCATCACACGGACTGCAGCGGTTCAAGAAGGCGGCTCACTCCCACCTTCTCAAGGGCAGTTAGGGATGGGCAATAAATGCCAGCGATGCCCACATCCCATGAATTCATTTTAAAAAATTCCATATCTCAAGAATCAGCCGCTCTGGAATTAAAAAATGATATTCAGTAAAGCTGTGGGCCCCAGTGTTTAATTATTCTTATTTATATGATCAATGTTTAAAGTCCAGATGCTATGCTAGTAAACATTTCTTGATTCACGTGCTAAGTTACTGCATATAACTATCGAGGAAGAAATTCCAGAGAATCGGACATTATCAGTAATGTGCCCCGTGTCAGTCCTGATCAGGACCGAACATGCAAACTTTCAGTATCGGAGGAGCCCGAAATCTTTTTGCTGAGCGCCTCCTCGGAGATTAATGTCATACAATCTTACAACACGATTGGCCCATCATGTCTGTGCCGGCTCTTTGAAAGAGTTTTCCGATTAGTCCCACTCCCTTGCTCTTCCTCTATAGACCTGCAAATATCTCCATTTCAAGTATTTATCCAATTCCCTTTTGAAAGTTACTATTGAATCTGTTTCCATTGCCTTTTTAGGCAGTGCATTCCAGGTCACAACAATTTGCTGCATCTCATACATGCCCACTTTCTAAGAAACAGTACTTTTATATAGAGCTTAAATTCGAAGTGCATTTTATGATTGGATGGTAATATTTCCTGTCCGGTTTCATCTGTACTTTTTGTTTCTCTTTCAGTAGTATTTAATGCTTTGTTAAAGTTTGGTTTCTTTATCTTTTTCTTCCACTGCAGCAGTTCTGTAAATGCTTCAATTGAGTATGTCTTGCGTGTAACAGAAATGACCCCTCTTCAAGGCTCGTTGTATGGAGGCACTAAAATCACCATCTCCGGGTCTGGTTTCAGTCCTACCCCAGAGGACAACATTGTCCAATTTGGTAAGAACATAAGAAATAGGAACATAAGAAATAGGAGCTGGAGTAGGCCATTTGGCCCCTCGAGCCATAATATTAAGAGAACCTACAATACCTTTCATTGAAAGTTTCTACTGGCTTGTACTTTTCAGCATTTACTCAATATTCAGATTATTACTCTGTGAATACTATAAAGCTGAATTACAAATGGAATTTATCACAAGAAATTGACCTTTTTTCTGTTCTGGAATACTGCGTTATACAACGTTTACAGGTTCTGTTCCTTGTCACATAACCTTCGCTTCACCAAACATACTGAAGTGTGTTCTTGATCCAACTGGAAGAAGCTTCATCATCACCAACAATGGCAGTCATCAAAGTAAGTGACTTCCTTTTCAAACTGTGCTGTAGTGGCCCCAGCTCTCTATGTGGTAAATAGGATGATCAGAATAGGAGAAGGCCTTTCAGTCCCTTGAGCCTGTTCTGGCATTCAATTAGGTTATGGCTGATCTGTAACTTAAATGCATCTACCCAGCTTGGTTCCGTAACCCTTAATATTCTTACACAACAAAAATCTAGCGATCTCAATTTCAAAATTTTCAATTGACCCCCAGCCTCAACAGCTTTTTGGGGGAGAGAGTTCCAGATTTCCTCTACACTTTGTGTGAAGAAGTGCTTCTTGACATAAACCCAATGAATGCCTCGCTCTAATTTTAAGGTTATGCCCCTTTGTTCCGGACTCCCCAAATCTTGAAGCCTGGAGGCAACTGGAAAATAGCTGCAAAATCTGTTTAACGTGATACATACTCAGTGAAAAATACTGAGCTCTCGCATTGAGAAGCTGAAATATTTTCTCCTGAACCCGTGGCTTATCAGTGAGTGACTGCAAATTAAGATCATGTAACTTCCTGCTAACGAAGCTCTTTATAGCGACTGATGTTTTATTTCTCGAATATACATTCAATATTGGTCACTATTTTCCCTGACAGCACTCGGAGTGGGGTACGACTGGAATCCCTCGATCCTGGATATCTATGTCGGGGACACAGTGCGATGGCAGTGGGAGGCCCCACCGCTAATTCAAGGGTTGAGGTACAGAGTCTTCACCGTCTACAAGCCCAGTGATGTGACCTACAAAGGCAACGGGTTTATTAGTGGAGTTGTCGGCACTGCATCAGGCAAGTTCTCCACCGCCGCGTTTCATTTCACAGGAAGATCACCACTTGTGTAAAACTCCACTGATGTACGGCAGGACCTTGTGAATTAGTTCATCCACATGGTTTAGCTTGGTCGATTTTCAGATTTGATGGCATTCTAACTTGCTTTTGCAAATTATCCAGCTGTTTCATTCATACTGTGGAAAAAAAAGGGTTCCAAAGAGGGAAAGCTTGCTTTTTGTATTTTTAATATTGACTACTCTCAGTGTCAGTTGGGCTCATGTGTGAAAGAAAAAAAAGACTTTTATTTATATCGCGCCTTTTGTAACTTCAGAACGTCCCAAAGCGCTTTATAACCAGCGAACTATCTTTGAAGTGTAGTCACTATTGTAATGTGAGAAACGCAGCAGCCAATATGCACACAGCAAGCTCCCACACACATTCATGAGATAAATGACCAGATAATTTTATTTAGTGATGTTAGTTGAGGTATAAATATTGGCCCAGGACACTGAGAAGAACTCCCCTACTCTTCTTTTAATAGTACCATGGGATCTTTTACGTTCATCTGAGAGGGCAGATGGAGCCTTGGTTTAACATCTCATCTGAAAGACGGCAGTGCAGTGTTCCCTCAGTACTGCTCCCCAACAGTGCAGCACTCCCTTATTACTGCCCCTCCAACAATGCAGAAATCCCTCAGTACTGCCTCTAGTGGAGTATTTAAAATAAACACTCAACACCAGGTCTGGGTTCGAAGATTCAAGTAGTATTTATTTGCACCGGTTGGGAGACCACCCGCTCTCTGTCTGTAGCTAGGCTTCTCCGATGATGCAAAGTTCCAAGCAATCTTTGATGCATGTCAGCTTCATGCATGATCCTGCTACGCAGTTTAATTGGCCCAAAGCCAGCGTGCACAGTTGCTGATTGACTAATTCCCTTTCACGTCACGCAGTCATTCACCTATGTTTCATACCAGATGGAGTTTCTCCAATGTATTACTTCTGACCCCTTGTTCAGGCCAGATGGTATCCTGTTAACATTTCATTTCTGCCCCATTGCTCTGCTTTCCTGCCCTCCTAGACCCCCGTGGTTCAAACTCCAAGTCACACAGCTTACATCCGTTAGCCATTGCAAAGTCAACATGTTATTCCGAACGTTATCTCAACTGCCCATTGACCAACTTAGAAAGTTGACCACTACAAAAGCCTATTAGCTCTTTTTAGTCCCGAGACCCTTAACTCTTTAATTATAGCAGCGCTCAAAAGCCCCACTTCAGTTCCACCTTTTGGTACTTGGCTACCCAGCCCAAGATTACCAACCTAATTCTACTTCATCCTGTATCCCCTGCTCCATTTTGTGGTGATCAGCCATGCGGTTTGGGGGACTCGGGACGTAACCTACATCTCAGAATATTTCAGGGTGCTCGTCTAGTAATTTTCGCTGTTCCATAATTAAAGCCTTTGCTTTCCTTTTCCTTTGCCTCTTTCCGCATGTCACGCATAACCCAATTCCCCATCCAACAGCTAGCCCTAACTGTATGACCACCAATACGTGAGAGAATATATAAATCCACGGATGGATATTCACATTCATTCCCCAATTCCATACATGTTCCCACCATTGTGTGTCCTTCAGAGTTTCCTCAATGTCCTTCGAATGCTATATGGTATCTGCCAAAATCTCATGATAATGTTGTATACTTTTCTCAGTGTCCTTTTTCAATTACATCAAATGTTCTTTGAGGCGGGAAATGTCTTGCCAACTTGGTATCTCATATTGTTCCATTTCATCCTCCCATCTTGGGTTGTTTAAAGTGATGTTCTTGATTAGTTCCTTTCTTTGTGGGAATAGGTATCGATGACCTATTTTGACCACAGCTTTAGGTGTAAAACAGAAATGAGGTTGTGGGATCACACATATGACATTACCATGCTTGTACTCATTTTCCTTAGTAGATGTGCAGTACGTCCCATCATCCCGGGTTGCCACCTCAGTCCCTTCCTGACTAAGGGGACTAATCTCCAACATGCAATTAACCGTCTGAATGAACCCACACGTTGTGCATTGCACTCCTTCCATAAGGGGACGTATCGTGGAACTGAACCCGGGATTGGCCTTGTATTTCGCCTATGTTCTGTACTGCCCACAGAGGTTCGGCATCCATACCCTCTATCTGTGGGATAGCTAGAACCATACCTATCAATTTCAATTCTCTGGTAATACAATTACTTGTGTTGTCTTACGAACATCAGAGGGTAATACCGTCCTTAGTCCATTTGGACAACTGCTCATTACTTATTCAATCGGGTATTTTTCCCTGTTTCATCTGTGTTATATATGTGGACTTGTATTTACTCTGTACAGCCACCAGAGGGCTCATTCCCCGGAGTCATCCCATAATCCCTTGGGAGCACAGGTATTTAAGAAGGCTTCACAGGTTGGCGAGGCACTCTGGAGACTGCAATAAAAGACTACGGTCACACTTTACTTTGAGCTCACAGTATTCAGTCTGAGTCTTTCTCCATACACAACAACTGGCGACGAGATACAGATAGCAACCCCAAAGATGCAGAGAACAGTGGGCATCCTGGAGAAATTTTCGGAGGGAGATGATTGGGAAACTTTTGTGAAGCGACTCGACCAATACTTCATGGCCAATGAGCTAGATGGGGAAGGGAGCGCTGCCAAACATAGAGCGATCCTCCGCACCGTCTGTGGGGCACCAACGTATGGCCTCATGAAGAATCTGCTCACTCCAGCGAAACCCATGGAGAAATCGTACGACGATTTGTGCACACTGGTCCGAGAGCATTTGAACCCGAAGGAAAGCATTTTGATGGCGAGGTACCGGTTCTACACCTACAAAAGGTCTGAAGACCAGGAAGTGGCAAGTTATGTTGCCGAGTTAAGACGCCTTGCAGGACATTGCGATTTGAAGGACATTTGGAGCACATGCTCCGAGACTTTTTCGTACTTGGCATTGGCCACGAAACCATAGTTCGCAAGCTTTTGACTGTAGAGACCGCAACCTTGAGTAAGGCCATAGAGATAGCCCAGGCATTCATCGCCACCAGTGACAATACTAAGCAAATCTTTCAGCACGCAAGTGCTGCTACAAGTACTGAAAACAAAGTGATGTTATTTTCAAATCGTAATGTACAGGACAGGTCACACATACCTTCAGCTACACATCCGCAGATGTCTCAGAGTCCACCATCAAGGGTGGTGAATGCAAGGCCATTAACACCTTGTTGGCACTGCAGGGGTGATCATCATTTCCATTCATGCTGATTCAAAGGATACATTTGCAAGGGCTGTGAAACAGTGGAACACATCCAACGAGTGTGCAGGCGAGCTGCTAAGCCTGTTAAACCTGCAAACCAACATGTTGCAGAGGAGAACAGATTGACGGAGAATCACTATGAACCAGAGCCTCAAATAGAGGCAGCAGAGGTACATGGGGTGCACACATTCCACCACGAATTGTCCCCCAATAATGCTGAATGTTAAACTAAATGGACTCCCGGTGTCAATGGAGCTGGACACGGGCGCGAGCCAGTCCATCATGGGCAAAAAAACTTTCAAAAGTTGTGGTACAACAAGGCCTCAAGGCCATTCTTAACTCCAGTTTGCACGAGACTAAGAATGTACAAGAAAGAACTGATTCCTGTAATCGGCAGTGCTACTGTAAAGGTCTCCTATGATGGAGCAGTGCACAAGCTACCACTCTGGGTGGTACCGGGCGATGGTCCCATGCTGCTCGGCAGGAGCTGGCTGGGAAAGATACGCTGGAATTGGGACGACGTCCGAGCGCTATCGCCTGCTGATGACACTTCGTGTGCCCAGGTCTTAAACAAATTTCCTTCGCTGTTCGAACCAGGCATCGGGATATTCCAAGGAGCAAAAGTGCAGATCTACCTAATTCCGGGGGCGCGACCCATCCATCACAAGGCAAGAGCAGTACCGTACATGATGAAAGAAAGGGTAGAGATCGAGCTAGACCGGCTGCAAAGAGAGGGCATCATTTCATCGATCGAGTTCAGCGAGTGGGCCAGTCCTATTGTCCCAGTCCTCCAGGGAAACGGCACCGTCAGAATCTGTGGCGATTACAAAGTAACTATCAATTGTTTCTCCCTGCAGGACCAATACCCACTACCGAAAGCCGATGACCGCTTTGCAACGCTGGCGGGAGGAAAGACTTTCATGAAGCTGGATCTGACTTCAGCCTACATGACGCAGGAACTGGAGGAATCATCGAAGGCCCTCACCTGCATCAACACGCACAAAGGTCTTTTAGTTTATAACAGATGCCCGTTTGGAATCCGATTAGCGGTGGCGATATTCCAGAGAAACATGGAAAGTTTACTGAAGTTGGTCCCGCACACCGTGATCTTCCAGGACAACATCTTGGTCACAGGTCGGAACACAGTCGAGCACCTGCAGAACCTGGAGGAGGTTCTTAGTCGACTCAACTGCGTGGGGCTCAGGTTAAGACGCTCGAAGTGTGTTTTCCTGACGCCTGAAGTGGAGTCCCTGGGAAGGAGGATTGCGGCGGATGGCATCAGGCCCACTAACACGAAGACGGAGGCAATCGAGAACGCACCAAGGCCACAGAACGTGATGGAGCTGCAGTCGTTTCTAGGACTCTTGAATTACTTTGGTAACTTCTTACCGGGTCTCAGCACCCTGCTAGAACCACTACATGTCTTACTACGAAAAGGGGGCGAATGGGTTTGGGGCAAAAGCCAAGAAAATGCCTTTGTAAAAGCGAGAAAATTGTTAGGCTCGAACAAATTGCTTGTGTTGTATGATCCATGTAAACGTTTGGTACTATCATGTGATGCACGTCACATGGCATCGGGTGTGTATTGCAACAAGCTAATGATTTCGGGAAACTGCAACTGGTTGTTTATGCATCCAAGAATCTGTCTAAGGCCGAGAGAGCCTACAGCATGATTGAAAAAGAAGTGTTAGCGTGTGTCTATGGGATAAAGAAAACGCATCAATACCTGTTTCGGCTAAAATTAGAATTGGTAACTGACCATAAGCCACTTATATCCCTGTTTTCTGAGTGTAAAGGGATAAATACCAACGCATCGGCCCGCATCCAGAGATGGGCGCTCATGTTGTCCGCATACAACTACGCCATCCGTCACAGGTCAGGCACAGAAAACTGTGCCGGTGCTCTCAGTAGGTTGCCATTGCCCACCACGGGGGTGGAAATGGCGCAGTCCCCAGATCTAGCCATGGTTATGGAAGCATTTGAGAGTGAGCAATCACCCGTCACTGCCCGGCAGATCAAAACCTGGACAAACCAGGACCCCTTCTTATCTCTAGTCAAAAGCTGTGTGCTTCACGCGAGCTGGTCCAGTGTCCCAGTGGAAATGCAGGAAGAGATAAAGCCGTTCCAGCGGCACAAAGATGAAATGTCTATACAGGCAGACTGTCTTCTGTGGGGCAATTGAGTAGTGGTCCCCAAGAAAGGCAGAGACACCTTCATCAATGACCTCCACAGTACCCACCCAGGCATCGTAATGATGAAAGCGATAGCCAGATCCCACGTGTGGTGGCCCGGTATCGATGCGGACTTAGAGTCCTGCATTCACAGATGTAATACATGCTCGCAGTTAAGCAATGTACCCAGGGAGGCGCTGCTAAGTTTATGATTTTGGCCCTCCAAACCGTGGTCTAGGGTAGACATCAACTATGCAGGCCCGTTCTTGGATAAAATGTTCTTTGTGGCTGTAGACGCGTACTTCAAGTGGATTGAATGTGAGATAATGTCGGCTAGCACGTCCGCTGCCACCACTGAAAACCTGCTGGCCATGTTTGCCACACATGGCTTACCCGATGTCCTGGTGAGCGACAACGGGCCATGTTTTACCAGAGCTGAGTTCAAAGAATTAATGACTCGTAACGGGATCAAACATGTCACATCTACCCCGTTTAAACCAGCGTCCAATGGTCAGGCAGAGAGAGCAGTGCAAACCATCAAGCAAGGCTTGAAGAGGGTAACTGAAGGCTCACTGCAGACTCGCCTATCCTGAGTCCTGTTTAGCTACCGCACGAGACCACACTCACTCACTGGAATCCCACCTGCTGAACTGCTCATGAAAAGAGCACTTAAGACAAGGCTCTCATTAGTTCACCCTGATCTACATGAACAGGTAGAGAGCAGGCGGCTTCAACAAAGTGCATACCATGATAGCGCAAATGTGTCACGCGAGATTGAAGCCAATGATCCTGTATTTGTATTAAATTATGGACAAGGTCCCAAGTGGCTTCCCGGCACTGTCATGGCCAAAGAGGGGAGCAGGGTGTTTCGGGTCAAACTTTCAAATGGACTCATTCACCGGAAACACTTGGACCAAATCAAACTCAGATTCATGGACTACCCTGAGCAACCCACCTTGGACCCTACCTTTTTTGATCCCCCAAAACACAAACCAGTGGCAACCGACACCACGGTTGACCATGAAGCAGAACCCATCATCCAGAGCAGCCCAGCAGGGCCCAACACACCAGGCAGCCCAGCAAAGCCAGCTGCACAGCAGCCCAGTGAGGCCCAACAAATGATTCAACAACATCAGCTTTCACACTGAGACAATCAACCAGGGCAAGAAGGGCCCCAGATCGACTCACATTGTAAATAGTTACACTATTGACTTTGGGGGGGGGAATGTTGTTATATATGTGGACTTGTATTTACTCTGTACAGCCACCAGAGGGCTCATTCCCCAGAGTCCCAAGGGATCCCATAATCCCTTGGAGCACAGGTATTTAAGAAGGCTTCACAGGTTGGAGAGGCACTTTAGAGACCTGCAATAAAAGACTACGGTCACACTTTACTTTGAGCTCACAGTGTTCAGTCTGACTCTTTCTCCATACACAAAAATCTGGTTTACATTATATCGGATGTTCCCTCGTAACCATGTGCCATACATTGCACATACAAGTTCTTTATGTGTTTCTTGGGTTAGATCATTTCGTCACACACTTAGCTTATTGATAGTTTGAGCATGAGGCTCTCAGATTTCCTCGACTTGCAGCATTTGTCTGGCGACCTCGTCCCCTGTTTCTAACAACTGAGAAGTTAGATCGTTTCTCTTTAGTAAAAGGGTTCTCAAACGTTGGGCTAAGTCTTGAACTTCTTGGTCTATACTGGCTATGTCAAATGTGTAAATGGTTTCCACCCTCGTCACATCCCGATAGTGTGTGTTGGTTGTTGTTAGACAATAGATAACACGAAATCCACACATCGCGTCGTGGTTCATTGCCGGACTATCTCGATCATATGTACCGTAAGTCTCAGCATCTAACCGTTGTGACTCTCTGTTCCCCATTTCGCTTAATGCCCATTGTACTTGATCCTCAATTGGCCCAATTAACTATCCAAATTCATTATATCTTCCCTTTGATAGTTACACTTTTAACTCCTTTCTTATAGTGATATTTACTTGTCGATGCAAATAAATACTTAATGAAACCCGTGGCCCACTGGGATAAACAAACATTCCCGTCGCGATGGGACAAGTCAGTTTGGTACCGTACTGGTATTCCTGGTGTATGATGCTGACACAATATTCACCCTTCCCTCTTTATACAGATCATACGGGAAAATGCTGTCCCGCAATTACCTTCATTGTGCAGTTCCATGTTATCCCATCCCAATTAAACCCGCATGCAGAGGCTGCATGTTCTACCACTTTGTAGAGGCAAATAAATATATCCTGAGCTTGAGCACACCCAATTCGGCCTGGGATTACACATGGTTTTCCCATCTACCCGGGTTACATTTCTGGTGTTCCTTTTATCCTACTAAATTTTCTCAGACATGATTGGGTAATATCATACTATCTCTAATAGGGTGATGTCATTCTGTTCCTGTAAATGATACTCATGCCACCGGGTACACCTGTACCAACATTCTGACTTGGCACAGAGTCATTGGGCTCAATTTTCCCCCAAGCATTTTTTTGACGTATTTGAAGAGTTACGCCCGATTTTTTGGGGCCTAAGTACGGCAAAAAACAATTATAAGTTTCCCCGTTGGATTTCTTTATTTTGGCCTGGTGTAACCCGACCTTTAGTTTTGGGGGTGGAGCCTTGATCTGCGCCAAAAAGATCGGGCTGCTATGGTAACCAGGGACACAATGTGAGCTGAGGCTGGAAAGTGAAGCATACAGGCAGCTCCCAACACATTAAAATAATTGAAAAACACATAGCAGCAATTTACCTCCAACCCCGCCCGAAGGGCTTGCTGGTCTGGTCCCATTCTCGGTCCTCATTCTCCCAGTCCGGTCCCATTCTTGATCCCCACACACACACACACACACAAACACACACACACACTCTCTCTCCCTCTCTCTCTCTGTGAGAACCGGGGACCGAGAATGGGACCGGACCGGGAGAATGAGGACCGAGAATGGGACCAGACCGGCAAGCCCTTCAGCGGGGTTGGAGGTAAGTTGCTGCTATGTATTTTTCAATTCTTTCAGTGTGTCCGGGCATCTGCTGCGCTGATTTCCATACCTGCACCAATTTCCTTAACTCTCCGGAAGGTTTTTCTGGAGAGGCCACATACGCTGGCCTAAGCACAACTGGAATAACTCTCAGCTGGCCAAACTTCCCTAAATGGCCACAATTGGGGTCGGTGGCTGGTTATGTACGCGCCCTTTGGCTGAAAAAAAACTGATCTAAAAAAATCGTAACTAACTGAGTTACACTAGTGCAAATTGATGGGGGAAACTGTGGTTTTTCAACTTAGACCAAAAAGAGCAGCCTGTTCCCAAAAAAATGGCATAAATCACTGGGGAAAATTGAGCCCTTAGTCAGTTGATAAGTGGACATTGCCCTAGGTCTCGATCAGTTACCCAGAAAGAGAGCTTTCCCTCTGCAATCTGCTGCAGGTTTCCTTGGGCTTGTTCTACTAACCAAGATCCATACATTACTTCGAGCCCTTTCGTTGAAGATGATTTGTTCCCCTTCTATAAATTGGTTTACCCCCTTTTTAGCATTAAACCAGTTGCAACATATTAATCAGGCCTCACCACCTCCTGTTATGGTTCTCCCCAATAGTCTCGGCACCATTCTTGTCAAGCCCATCACTCTCCCTGAATTCAGTGCAGGTTGTACTGGCCCTCTGCCAAAATCCCTTGATCATTCTCCCATGCAGCCGCGCTGTTTTAGGCTTGCACCACCCAGGAAGTCCCACTTTAGTTAGATTCAATATTACAGGTAGCACTTCGTGATGCACTTCATGGTACAATATCATCTGAGTTGGGATTACCATTAGCCCATTCCTTGGCCCTGGGATGTGTTTATGACAAACAATTCGCTTTTCCCACAAATCTGTTTATTCATTGGAGAAGGAGCCTTTGGATGAGTCTTTTTTGAACTCTACTGCTTGTACAACCGTGCTCCCGTCCTTGTCCCCCTTGATATAATGGACGGTTACAATGGTATGATTACCATGCCATTGGAAATGTACCCCTATCCTATACCCTTGGTTGTCCCTACTTCTACCATTCACAATATGTCTCTTAGTACTTCGTGAGATTGGCAGGATTTGTGAGGCATGTCGGTGGAAAGGAGGTGGTTCCAGATCTGGGAGCTGAAGAGATTCTTCCAGCTCCCGTGTCCTGTCCACTTCCCTTTGGATCATACTGTACCTGATTAGGTGGGGGTAACCCAATGGAACGCCTTCTTCCTCGTACCCCTGGAGAGGATAAATCCAGCTCCCAATGTTCATAACCATTTCTTCTTGTCTCAGTACCTGCTGGTGAACTGAAAAAACTTAATCTGCTTAATATAAAACCATTTATTTCTCCAAGGTAACTGGGCTGCATATACCATGGGACTAGCTTTATCAACGATATTATACGGTCCCTTGTACCGGAGTTCAAAACTTCCGCCCTGGCATAGTTTTGTTCCATTACCTGGCCCCCCACCTCCCACTCCTGAGATGTGCTCGGGGCCAGATGTAGTCGGTTACGGTGGTGTGCCCTCCTGATCGCTCAGGCACAATCCACTAACCCCTTTAAACAACATCGCTTCTTCCCGATGGTCACCTACTTAAAACAAAAGAAACAGAGAATCTCTGGTGACTCTGCTTAAGAGCCCGAGGGGTTAATTTGTAACATGATCCTAAAATTCCTTCTACCCCAGGAGCAAATATTCTCTTCAAATTAAGAAAATTTCCAATATTCAAAAGTGTTAGATCTCTTAATTTTCAATGAGATGCGAACTCCGGTGATAGTTTAAGATAACTTTATTCCAGCAGCAGCAACAGAATCGTGGCAGGGTTCCAGCTCTTTGTTCTTCTCAAACACATGGCAAAAAATGGCTGTTCTTATACCTGGCTCGCCTCCTTTGACCTTATTGGCTCAATTGATATGTTGTTAGCCCATAATTGGCTCCCAGCCTAAAGTCCTGAAATGTCAAGCGTGAGTTATAGCTCAATGCAATGTGCTGGCTCTCACGTAGGCAGGGGTCTGTGACTGGGATCTGTGTTTTCTCAACTTTGCAGCCTGCTTGAATTCTATATCAATCCCCCCTTTGTTTCTTTCACAAACTGAATCATAAAACATCAGGTATCACTGGTTAAAGATTCTACAAAATAATTTCTTACATGTTAATAGAGTTTCCTTCTAAAAGTTGTTGATGTGTTTCGCCACATGTCCGGATTAGTAGCTTCCACACAAATTTACATCAACCCTAATTCCATCATGGCCACAATGGAAGTCTGGTTTTAGTAGGTTAATTAACCTCATTCCAATTTAATCCAAATCAATATCGTAATTCAACCAGTAAACAACCTTCCCTTAAGCATAACATACCCCTGTGCCACTGACAGACGGTCTGCTGGGACCTGCAAGGTGTCTCACCTGCGGGACAGCAGCTATAACTGCCTGGTTGCAACAACATTTAATCAACATAAACAAACAACATAAACAAACAATATAAAAGTAAAATAAATACAATGAATAGAATTAAACCTTCCACCAGTGAAGTTCCTATTGAACCTAACCATTCAGTGGCCCCGCTCCACAAAGTGAATGATGGGGGTTGCTTAAGTTTTTCTACCTCCTTTTGGATATGCTCCGCTATGTGGGTAATTTCTTCAGAGCTATCTGGGATATATGTGCAACACTCAGTTCCGAGTAGGGCGCAAGTACCTCCCTTTTCAGCCAGGATGTAGTCAAGGGCCAGTCTATTCTGTAGGGCTACTGTGCGGATTGCTACCATTTCTGCATTGATTTTAACTAGGGCCTCTGAGGTATCATTGGCTACCTGTTTCACAACGGATGCCATGTTAATGGATTCCCTTGCCAGTTTGGCGGTCCCATACCTGGGGATCAGAATGGCAAAGAACCTCTCTGTTTCTGTGATAGTTCTCTTAGGACGGTTCCGACAGTGACTTTATATGATACATATATGGCACAATATAGGCCAAAAAGCAGGATCCCATCCAATTCTGGGGCAGCCAAGGGTAGCCATTGTGGCCACACACCCAATAGGTGCCATTATAGGCAATGAAGGTTAGCTGTTTCTTTGTCAGCAACACTCCGGGGCCTGTCCAGGCTTTTCCATCTGTTTTATTCAGAATCCCCATTACGTTAAAAACTCCCACATCAGTCCAGTTTGGACGGTTCCGTGGCTTGATTACATTATAATTCTGGGAGCAGTTACTATACCCCATATTTTGACCTCCTTTGATGTTTCTAATCAGACAGACTTCCTACCCCCATTGTATTAGTAATAACAAAAAATGGGGGCCGTTTGGAATTATTGTAGCATGGCTGGTACCCCCCTTCAAAGGTAGTCTGATTGTAACCTGCTGACTTCCATTTATGTGCCCAGTTTTCCATATCCTGAAACGCATTGCCTGTTTTGTTTTGATTAATTATCCACTCAGCCATTTCCGAGATATTCACAGGAATTGGCCTCAAGGGAATCCTTCCCTTTGAGTGAATAGCAATATGCGCACACACCCAACAACTAGAAATGTTACTTTATTTGGCATAAATGTATGACATATATAAAAAAGTATTTATATGTAATTCCCTGGGTACTCTACTATTTCCCTTTGGTGCAGAGGGTCGGCTAGTAAGAAGTAGGCAAATACCTAGAATACCTACAGTCAGTAGTACAGTAAATTTATACATTTTGGCAACAAGTAATTGTCCTTATCAGATTTCAGCTTCAGTTACGGGTGCTCGTTTAACATGAGGCATGGATCCAGGCTTTCTTTCCTTGGACTTTAACAGCTGCCTGGGTGGTCAATAACACTTGGTAAGGTCCCTCCCACTTGGCACCCAAAGGTTCTTTATGCAACTTTTT
This sequence comes from Pristiophorus japonicus, assembly GCF_044704955.1. Lineage (NCBI taxonomy): Eukaryota > Metazoa > Chordata > Chondrichthyes > Pristiophoridae > Pristiophorus > Pristiophorus japonicus. Next base: position 329,852,411 of record NC_091977.1, read on the forward strand.
CACATACACCCAAACTCCCGGGATGATGTCGTGTCCTCCTTCGGGTGGATTACCCCAAGCTGCCGATACCTGTCGGGAAACAGAACTAATAGTATTGGTTAGGTTCTGACAGTATGATAACAAAGTGTCACTCATTAAGTGAACATCAGTTTTCCATAAATCGATAGTTCCTGGCAGCGACATGGGTCTTCCTGTTATAATTGAAAATGGGCTTAGACCTGTAGTTCTGTTCGGGGTTGCCCTAATGCTACATAGCATTATTGGTAGTGCCTGGGGCCATGGTGTTTCTTCTTGGTGATATTTGGCAAGCCGTTGTTTGAGTTCGATTCACTCACTCTACTTGTCCTGATGATTGTGGGTGATAAGGACAGTGTAATGTTCAGTAACCTACAGACTTCTTGGCAGACAGCACCTGTGAAGTGTGTTCCCTGATCTGAGTCAATGATACTTGGGACTCCCCATCGGGGAATGTAATCCTTACACAAGACCTTTGCAGTGTGATTGGCTGTGACTGTTTTAGTTGGGACAGCTTCTACCCATCTAGAGAATCTGTCGACCATGACAAGAATGTTAGTGTATCCTTGGCATGAAGGAAGAGATATATAATCAACCTGCAGATGCTGGAATGGTCCGACAGGGGCAGGGGGCCTCAGTTGGGGCATTACCGTGATGGGTTCAGAATTATTTTTCTGGCAGACCACATAGCAGTCTGCTACCAGCTGGGTATGTTTATTAAATCTCCGACCCCACCAGCTTTTCTGAACCATGCCATCATCTGTTGTGAGGCCAAGTGTCTCCATGAGTGGATCTGTTGGGCTAAAAAAGGCATAAGCGCTTGTGGCGCAACTAGCTTGTCAGTAACTCTTTGTCTCCAGACACCATCTTCGCATAGCTTAATTCCTGCCTCAATCCATGTCCATTTTTCCTCTTGGGAACACTCGCCTTGCATTATTTGAAGGTCTCGTGTCAGAGTTCTGAGTGCTTTCAATCTGCACATCTGTGTTGGTTCTTCTGGGGGAGTACCCTGTGAGGCGGCATCTTTAGCTGCCTGGTCGGCTAGGGCATTTCCCTGAGCTTCCGTGGTATTTTCCTTGGTATGGGCCTTACACTTCAGGATGGACACTTCCTGAGGTAATTGTATGGCCTCTAGTAAGTCTCGGACTTCTTTTCCATTTCGGATAGGTGTACCAGCAGCAGTGAGGAATCCTCTTTTATGCCATAATACACCAAAGTCGTGAGCGACTCCAAAAGCATAACGCGAATCTGTGTAGACCTTAGCTGTCTGTCCTTCTGCTATTCGACATGCTTCTGACAGGCCCTGTAACTCGGCCTGTTGTGCTGACGTTCCTGAGGGTAAACATCCTTTTGCCACTACCTCATAAGGTTGTAACTGCCCATCCTGCTTTTCTGGTACCATTGTCAACAAAGGAGGAACCATCTGTAAACAGGATGAGGTCTGGGTTGTGCAGAGGCTCCTCTGCTGCTAAGGCGGCTGCTTCTGTTTCTTTTAAAATCTCCACGCAGTCATGCTCTTCACATTCTCCCCCCTCTTGCTCCCTCGATTCTGACATCGGGAGCATAGTTGCGGGATTAACCGGGCTGGCCCAGACGATATGGAGATTAGGAGCTTCCAAAACTGCTGTCCAGCGGATCCATCTAGCTGCCGTCACCTGAGACATTCTGTTCATAGACAGCAAAGCGTGTACTGTGTGGGGACACTTGACAATCAGCTTTTGGTCGAGGACTAGACCCGCAGTGATCATTACCGCTCGACATGTAGCTTCCATGGCCCTTAGGCAACTTCCCCATCCGAGGGCTACCGCATCCAGTTTTGCCGAATAGTAGCCAGTAGGTCTTTGCCGATCCCCATGTTCTTGTGTCAGTATAGCTGTCATATATCCTTCTTTCTCATGGACAAACAGGGTAAATGGCTTACCACTGTCGGGGATTCCCAGAGCCGGTGCCAAACACTAGGCCTTTTTCAAACTCAGGAAGGCCTCTTGCTGTTCCTTAGTGTGGGTGATGGCTTCTTTAGAGGCACATTTCCCCTTTAAAATATCATTCAATGGCTGAGCAAGCTGTGTGAAGGAGCCAATCTAATTTCTGTTAAAGTTACACAATCCCAAAAAGGACCTTAGTTCCTGAATAGTGGTGGGTTTTTTAGCAGCCCGAATGGCTGCAGTTCTATCCTGGGTAAGTTCGCTCTATCATTGTGAAATCTTTTGTCCCAGGTATACAACCTCTTCTTGGGATATTTGTGCTTTGTCGATGCTGGCTTTATGTCCTTTCAGCCAAAGGTGATCCAGCAAAGCTCGTAGATCTTGTTCATGCTGTTCTTCCGTGTTTGAAGCTAGCAGGATATCGTCTACATATTGGATGACTGTGGATGACAGGAGAGGTAATTCTCGCAAATGGCTTTGTAAAGCCATGTGGAATACCATAGGGCTGTTGTGGAAACCCTGCAGTAACTAGGTCCTAGTATACTGTTGTCCTTGAACAATGAAAGCAAACCACTGTCGAACCTCCGGTGCCAGAGGCACCGACCAAAATCCGTTGGCCATATCTATAACCGAGAAATATTTATGTTCCGGTTTGAGGGCATTAAAAATGGTGGAGGGATCTTTTTGATCAATACACTGGTTAGCTTGCCTATAATCGACAGTCAAACGCCAAGTCTCATTAGATTTCTGTACCAGCCACACGGGGCTATTGGAGGAGCTATGTGTTTTAATAAGCACCCCTTGTTTCTCCAATTGCTGAATAACAGGTAGGATTCCCACAATGGCAGTTGGACTGATGAGATACTGTTTAGTGCATGGAGGCTTGGTCCCGGTAAATGACGCAGGCTCCATCTGGAGTAGGCCACAATCGTTCTTATCTTGAGCCCATATCGGGTGTTCCTTCAATTCTTCTTTCTTCAAAGTTCTAATTGACCATGTCACCCGACCATCCTCAAAATGCAATGATGAATCCACTTGGATTAGAACGTCCATTCCCAAAAGGGGTTGATCTACTGGGCCGATCCAGACCGGCGTGGTTAGTTCATCTGGACCCAGCCCGGTGTTGTCCTTTTAATTTCCATTTTATGGCCCCCAACTCCATAGGCTGTACATGCCCTACCATTAAATGGCAAAGAGCCTCCATATTGTAGGGGTAAGGATGTTAATTCCACCCCTGTGTCTAAAAGACAGTCCACATCCTTATCGCCCACCCTCACAGTTATATATAGCCTATCTCCCCTTTATTGTATTAGTACGAGGAGGGGGGCCAGGGTGGGCTCTAATCGTTTTTTGCTATCCCAAGTAACTCCTTTTGTTGTTGTATTGTCAGTCGCTTAAATGCTTCTATGAGGTCGTTATCTTGTGACAAGCCTGGTTTATTGGCTGAATTGTATCCCTGGCTGCATCCTCTTCCCCGGCCGCGACCTTGCTGTTTTGCCCTGCACGTCTTGGCCCAGTGACCTTCTTTCCCACAATAATGACATTTTCCGGGTAATTTTCCCAATGACTGTTTATCGGAATCCTGGGATTTCCATCCCATAGCCTGCACAGCTCGGACTTTAGCTCCCATATCCCGATCTAATTGGTTACATCGATTCACCAATGCTGCAAAGGTAGTTCCTCTATCTTCCCAGTCCGGTAACACTACCTTAAGCATTTTGGACAGTTCTGGCTTTAGATCTGCCACGAAAGCTGCTTTCAGGGGTCCAAACACTTGTTCATCCATTTCCTCATCCGTATGATTTATACCCGAATGTTCTAGCCACGTGCATCTAAACCGCTCGTCATACTCCAGGACCTCCTCTGTTCCTTTCTGTTGGCAGGCTGCAATTTTTCCCCAGTCTATCTTAGCTGGACTGAAGGCTTGCAGCCAGTGTGTAGAAACATAGAAACATAGAAAAATAGGTGCAGGAGTAGGCCATTCGAGCCTGCACCGCCATTCAATAAGATCATGGCTGATCATTCCTTCAGTACCCCTTTCCTGCTTTTTCTCCATACCCCTTGATCCCCTTTACCGTAAGAGCCATATCTAATTCCTCTTGAATATATCCAGTGAACTGGCATCAGCAACTCTCTGCGGCAGGGAATTCCACAGGTTAACAACTCTCTGAGTGAAGAAGTTTCTCCTCATCTCAGTCTTAAATGACCTACCCCTTATCCTAAGACTATGTCCCCTGGTTCTGGACTTCCCCAACATCGGGAACATTCTTCCCGCATCTAACCTGTCCAGTCCCGTCAGAATCTTACATGTTTCTATGAGATCCCCTCTCATCCTTCTCAACTCCAGTGAATAAAGGCCCAGTTGATCCAGTCTCTCCTCATATAACAGCCCAGCCATCACTGGAATCAGTCTGGTGAACCTTCGCTGCACTCCTTCAATAGCAAGAACATCCTTTCTCAGACTAGGAGACCAAAACTGAACACAATATTCCAGGTGAGGCCTCACCAAGGCCCTGTACAATTGCAGTAAGACCTCCCTGCTCCTATACTCAAATCCCCGAGCTATGAAGGCCAACATACCATTTGCCTTCTTTACCGCCTGCTGTACCTGCGTGCCCACTTTCAGTGACTGATGAACCATAACACCCAGGTCTCGTTGCACCTCCCCTTTTCCTAGTCTGCCGCCATTCAGATAATATTCTGCCTTCGTGTTTTTGCCCCCAAAATGGATAACCTCACATTTATCCACATTATACTGCATCTGCCATGCATTTGCCCACTCACCTAACCTGTCCAAGTCACCCTGCAGCCGCTTAACTTCCTCCTCACGGCTCACACCGCCACCCAGTTTAGTGTCATCTGCAAACTTGAAGATATTACACTCAATTCCATCATCCAAATCGTTAATGTATATTGTAAAGAGTTGGGATCCCAGCACTGAGCCCTGCGGCACTCCACTAGTCACTGCCTGCCATTCTGAAAAGGACCCGTTTATCCCGACTCTCTGCCAACCAGTTCTCTATCCACGTCAGTATATTACCCCCAATACCATGTGCTTTGATTTTGCACACCAATCTCTTGTGCGTGATCTTATCAAAAGCTTCTGAAAGTCCAAATACACCACATCCACTGGTTCTCCCCTGTCCATTCTGCTAGTTACATCCTCAAAAAATTCCAGAAGATTCGTCAAGCATGATTTCCCTTTCATAAATCCGATCCGATCCTGTCACCGCTTTCCAAGTGCGCTGCTATTTCGTCCTTCATAATCAATTCCAACATTTTCCCCACTACTGATGTCAAGCTAACCGATCTATAATTACCCATTTTCTTTCTCCCTCCTTTTTTAAAAAGTGGTGTTACATTAGCTGCCCTCCAATCCATGGGAAGTGATCCAGAGTCGATAGACTGTTGGAAAATGATCACCAATGCATCCACTATTTCTAGGGCCACTTCCATGAGCACTCTGGGATGCAGACTAACAGGGGATTTATCGGCCTTCAATCCCATCAATTTTCCTAACACAATTTCCTGCCTAATAAGGATATCCTTCAGTTCCTCCTTCTCACTAGACCCACTGTCCCCTCGTACCTTCGGAAGGTTATTTGTATCTTCCTTCGTGAAGACAGAACCGAAGTATTCACCTCAATCCGACTGCAAGGGACCTACGTTTGTCTTTACTAATCTTTTTCTCTTCACATATTTATAGAAGCTTTTGCAATCAGTTTTTATATTCCCTGCAAGCTTCCTCTCGTACTCTATTTTCCAACTCTTAATTAAACCCTTCGTCCTCCTCTGTTGAATTGTAAATTTCTCCCAGTCCTCAGGTTTGTTGCATTTTCTAGCCAATTTATATGCCTCTTCTTTGGCTTTAACACTATCCTTAATTTCCTTTGTTAGCCATGGTTGAGCCACCTTCCCAGTTTTATTTTTACTCCAGACAGGGATGTACATTTGCTGAAGTTCATCCATGTGATCTTTAAATGTTTGCCATTGCCTAGCCACCGTCAACCCTTTTAGTATCGTTTGCCAGTCTATTCTAGCCAATTCACGCTTCATACCATCAAAGTTACCTTTCCTTAAGTTCAGGATCCTAGTTTTCGAATTAACTTTGTCACTCTCCATCTTAATAAGGAATTCTACTATATTATGGTCACATTTCCCCAAGGGGCCTCGCACAACAAGATTGTTAATTAGTCCCTTCTCATTACACAATACCCAGTCTAGGATGGCCAGCTCTCTGGTTGGGGTTCCTCGACATATTGGTCTAGAAAACCATCCCTAATACATTCCAGGAAATCCTCCTCCACCGCATTGCTACCAGTTAGATTAGCCCAATCACTGTATAGATTAAAGTCGCCCATGATTACTGCTGTACCTTTATTGCACACATCCCTTATTTCTTGTTTGATGCTGTCCCCAACCTCACTACTATTATTTGGTGGTCTACACACAACACCCACTAGCATTTTCTGCCCTTTGGAATTCCGCAGCTCCACCCATACCGATTCCACATCATCCAGGCTAATGTCCTTCCTTACAATTGCATTGATTTCATCTTTAACCAGCAACGCCACCCCGCCTCCTTTTCCTTTCTGTCTATCCTTCCTAAATGCTGAATACCCCTGGATGTTAAGTTTCCAGCCTTGGTCCCCCTGGAGCCATGTCTCCGTGATGCCAATCACATCGTATCCGTTAACTGCTATCTGCACAATTAATTCATCCACCTTATTCCGAATACTCCTCACATTGAGGCACAGAGTCTTCAGGCTTGTCTTTTTAACACACTTTTCCCCTTTAGAATTTTGTTGTAATGTGGCCCTTTTTGTTTTTGCCTTGGGTTTCTCTGCCCTCCACTTTTACTATTCTCCTTTCTATCTTTTGCTTCTGCCCCCTTTTTATTTCCCTCTGTCTCCCTGCATAGGTTCCCGTCCCCCTGCCATATTAGTTTAACTCCTCCCCAACAGCACGAGCAAACACTCCCCCTAGGATATTGGTTCCGGTCCTGCCCAGGTGCAGACCGTCCGGTTTGTACTGGTCCCACCTCCCCCAGAACCAGTTCCAATGTCCCAGGAATTTGAATCCCTCCCTTCTGCACCACTCCTCAAGCCACGTATTCATTTGAGCTATCCTGCGTTTCCTACTCTGACTAGCACGTGGCACTGGTAGCAATCCTGAGATTACTACTTTTGAGGTCCTACTTTTTAAATTTAGCTCCTAGCTCCCTAAATTCACCTCGTAGGACCTCATCCCATTTTTTACCTATGTCATTGGTACCTATATGCACCACGACAACGGGCTGTTCACCCTCCCTTTTCATAATGTCCTGCTCCCGCTTCGAAACATCCTTGACCCTTGCACCAGGGAGGCAGCATACCATCCTGGAGTCTCGGTTGTGGCCACAGAAATGCCTATCTATTCCCCTTACAATTGAATCCCCTATCACTATCGCTCTCCCACTCTTTTTCCTGCCCTCCTGTGCAGCAGAGCCAGCCACGGTGCCATGAACTTGGCTGCTGCTGCCCTCCCCTGATGAGTCATCCCCCTCAACAGGACTCAAAGCGGTGTATCTGTTTTGCAGGGGAATGACCACAGGGGATCCCTGCACTACCTTCCTTGCACTGCTCTTCCTGCTGGTCTTCCATTCCCTATCTGGCCATGTAGCCTTTACCTGCGGTAAGATCAACTCACTAAACATGCTATTCACGTCATTCTCAGCATCGTGCATGCTCCAGAGTGAATCCACCCGCAGCTCCAGTTCCGCAACGCGGTTCGTCAGGAGCTGGAGACGGATACACTTCCCGCACACGTAGTCGTCAGGGACACTGGAGGCGACCCTGATTTCCCACATGGTACAGGAGGAGTATAACATGTGTCCGAGCTCTCCTGCCATGACTTAACCCTTAGATACACTTAAATTGGCAACAACAATGCTAAATGTTACTTACTGATATAGAAAAGACAAAAGAAAAACTACTCACCAATCACCAGCCAATCACTTACCCCCTTGGCTGTGATGTCACCTTTCTATTTCTTTCTACTTCTTTTTTGCCTTCTCCCTGTAGCTGCACAAGCTGGGCCTTTCTAGGCCTCTCGCCGACCCCGGACTCACGCCTCAGCGACGTACCTCCCGACTGCTGAACTCGCGGCCTTTCTAGGCCTCTCACCGACCCCGGACTCACGCCTCAGCGACGCACCCCCCGACTGCTGAACTCGCGGCCTTTCTAGGCCTCTCACCGACCCCGGACTCACGCCTCAGCGACGTACCTCCCGACTGCTGAACTCGCGGCCTTTATAGGCCTCCCACCGACCCCGGACTCACGCCTCAGCGACGCACCTCCCGACTGCTGAACTCGCGGCCTTTATAGGCCTCTCACCGACCCCGGACTCACGCCTCAGCGACGCACCCCCCGACTGCTGAACTCGCGGCCTTTCTAGGCCTCTCACCGACCCCGGACTCACGCCTCAGCGACGCACCCCCCGACTGCTGAACTCGCGGCCTTTATCGGCCTCTCACCGACCCCGGACTCACGCCTCAGCGACGCACCCCCCGACTGCTGAACTCGCGGCCTTTATAGGCCTCTCGCCGACCCCGGACTCACGCCTCAGCGACGCACCCCCCGACTGCTGAACTCGCGGCCTTTATAGGCCTCTCGCCGACCCCGGACTCACGCCTCAGCGACGCACCCCCCGACTGCTGAACTCGCGGCCTTTATAGGCCTCTCACCGACCCCGGACTCACGCCTCAGCGACGCACCTCCCGACTGCTGAACTCGCGGCCTTTATAGGCCTCTCGCCGACCCCGGACTCACGCCTCAGCGACGCACCCCCCGACTGCTGAACTCGCGGCCTTTATAGGCCTCTCACCGACCCCGGACTCACGCCTCAGCGACGCACCCCCCGACTGCTGAACTCGCGGCCTTTATAGGCCTCTCGCCGACCCCGGACTCACGCCTCAGCGACGCACCCCCCGACTGCTGAACTCGCGGCCTTTTTGGCCTCTCACCGACCCCGGACTCACGCCTCAGCGACGCACCTCCCGACTGCTGAACTCGCGGCCTTTATAGGCCTCTCACCGACCCCGGACTCACGCCTCAGCGACGCACCTCCCGACTGCTGAACTCGCGGCCTTTATAGGCCTCTCGCCGACCCCGGACTCACGCCTCAGCGACGCACCTCCCGACTGCTGAACTCGCGGCCTTTATAGGCCTCTCGCCGACCCCGGACTCCCACTCTGCGTCTAATTCTTGCTCATCCTGCCCCAAAGCTTCTTCTATCTTGTCGTACAATTTTCTTCCTTGTGTTTTTGGCACCATTATGGTCAAAATTTGCACTCCGTCCCAGGGATGAAGTTGGTATATATTTCTTAAGCGGTCCAATTGGTCCCACGTTTTCACTCCCCCTTTCTTTGGATTGGGCAATTCCTTGGACCATTTATCAATTTTCTCTGGGTCTACCGGATCATGAACTAGGTATTTTTCATACACCCTTCTCTTCGTTTTTTGGTTCCGTCCTCATCCGCAGTCTCTTCTGATTTGACTACAACTCGTTTTTTTTTTAACGGGGCAAAACGCACCCCTAATTCTTCATCCTCCAACCCTGTATCGTCAGAGGAGTCAGAATCCGTATCTATTCCTTGGTTGTGTCTTCGGGTTTGCGCTTTTAATTTATCCAAACAGGGGTACCCTGGGAATTGACCGATACATTTTCCTTTTCCTATTACTATCTCTTGACCTAATGATTTTTTCCATTCTTTAATTTCACCTTTAAGATCTTTAACTTCCACTTCCAACTTTTCAAGTTCAAGTTTTTTCTATCTCAGTTGTTCACAAACTGCTTGCAATTGGTCCTTTGTACTGGTCATGTCCCTATCATGTTGGGAAAGCATTATAATTTCATTCTGCTGTCGGATCTGTCTCATAACGGCTAGGGACCATCTGGTTCGTTCTTTATTTTTCATACAGGTCGTTTTTCCCCAGACCCTTTTGAACTCGTCCAAGGACCATTGTCCTTTGGAGGTACCGTACTTTCGTTCGATCTTACTACAGGTTTTAGATAAGTTGAATTGTTGCTCTATGTATTCTTTCAACTGTTCGAGGATTTTGTCTATCGAAACCTCAGGTGCTGCCCGCCCGCCTTTAATAGTTGTAGGTAATTCTTTGCTCTTATCTTCTGCTGCCATAGTACTAATTTCTTTACTGGGGTCTCGAGTCATAGGCTTTCCAGCTGATCAGTGGGTCAGTGATGAATTAACTAACACACCACCGAAGTTTAGACGTCTATGGGACCTCGAGCCGACTACCAACCGGAGGGTTCGCAAACCGGAGGCTTTCGGAATCGCGTAGAAGGGGAGGTGAATTTAGACAATTGACCGAGGACTTTTATAAAGAGGAGTCCTTACCTCAGTATGTAGGTCCGATGTCCAAAATTCAGTTTCTTCCCTCAGCGATCGTGTTCGTGACGCCAAAATTGTTAGATCTCTTTAATTTTCAATGAGATGCGAACTCCGGTGATAGTTTAATATAACTTTATTCCAGCAACAGAACCTTGGCAGGGTTCCAGCTCTTTGTTCTTCTCAAACACATGGCAAAAAATGGCTGTTTTTATACCTGGCTCACCCCCTTTGACCTTATTGGCTCAATTGATATGTTGTTAGCCCATAATTGGTTCCCGCCTAAAGTCCTGAAATGTCAAGCGTGAGTTATAGCTCAATGCAATGTGCTGGCTCTCACGTAGGCTGGGGTCTACTTGAATTCTCTATCAAAAAGGTGTCGCCCACTGAATTAAAACAAACTTTACAGCTGCTTGTGAAAGAGTTAACTTCCTTTGTTTTGAAAGCCGACAAACACAGACACCATCAATCAATGTCAACTTTAGTCCCACAGCTTGCAGCCTTTTCAGTTCAACTTTCCAGTTAAAAAACTTTTACTTTTGTAAAGTTTCTGTGCTTTTACTCTAAAAATAAATATTCAGAAAAACAATTTTGCACATAATAGCATTTCATCCTTTTCTTCCCAGTTACACATTGGTCAGAATTTTTTTTAAGCCATACCAATTATTGATGTGAAATGCCTTATGTCTGAAACTAAAGGCACTCCACCTAATTTACACCAACCAGAATTTTATCATGGCCATAATAAAAGTCTGATTTTTAATAGGTTAATTAACCTCAGTAATTCCAATCTTAAACTTGCCAATGACACTTGGAAAAGGGGGAGGAGCCACAGCCACATAAAGGAACATGCCTTCCCAAAAACTTTAAACACCAAAGAAAAACACCAGAACAGTAAGAAAGAAACATGATCTTCCCTTTTCAATTTTTATTGAATCATAACTATCCATTATTCCTTAAACCAGTTTCAATTTCTGACCCCCATATACGCTAAGTGCACATCCAAGTTCCTTTTAAATGTGGTGAGGGTTTCTGCCTCGACCACCCTTTCAGGCAGAGTTCCAGACCCCCACCACCGTCTGGATGAAGAGATCTTCTCTAAACCTCCCCCCAATTAGTTTACACCTATGTCCCCTGTCGGTTTTAACACTTTTCTCTGCCTTATGCCTCCAATTTCATGGTTTGAATTCCCATAAACACCTCTTTTTAAAAGAAAATTCCTTCCTGCTTTTTTTTAAAAAACGGTCACCATAGCAACTAACTTCGACCCTTATCTCATGTAGCACAAAGGGGCCTCTCTCTCCACATTCCACACATCACCTTTGTTTGAGTTTGTTGCAGTTATAACAGACTTCGGGTTTTCCTATCACCCCCACTGTTTCGAATTAAATGGGGGCTGTTGGCAGTTGTTTCTCATGGGGGTGTGGTATGTCCCACCCGTTGTCTTGGTTGTACTCAGCTGCCTTTCTGCCTAAGTCCCCCCCTTCTATATCATCGTCCTTTTCGTGTGTCCTAACGGGTGCTGTCGCCATCACACCTACTGTTGGTTTATTTTGTCGCTTTCTCAGTCAATAGTCCAGCCTGTCTACTTAATTCATAATACGCGCGAGTGACTAAAATGAGGCTTTTATTCTCCTTTTGTTTCTTTTCCGACTTCCACCATTTTCTTTGTTCAATGGGTGGGTCGTCTGGTTTCCAGCTTGTTTAATCATTATTTCAATTAGTTTTCGATTTTTGTCTGCTAGATACCATGTCAGAGACCCTCTCTGGTCCCCACTCAAGTTTCTCACTTCCCACGGCTATTGGCTGTCAGCGGTATGTCCTTTACTTACTCACCCTGAGTGAGACCGATACTTACAACCCATTGGTTGTCAGCGGTATGTCTCTTACTTACTCCTCACGAGTGAGACCGTTACTTGCAACCTATGCCAATTATCAATCATAACATTACACAGACACACTTCTATATAACCGATTGTAATTGTTTCACCTGGGATCTTCCACTGACTACTTGAAGTCTCGGCCAGACCTGCAGATTCGGATCTCTGAGGCAGCTGACACCAGAGAGATTTCTGCCCTTGTCCTAACTGTGCGTGGTAATTCAAACATACGCCTTTGACATGGCTTCCATCTGCCAATGTCCGCCGTCCGCTTGAGACCCTGCCAACTATGCCAATTGTAGTGGAGTATTTAAAATAAACACTTAACAGCAGGACTGGGTTTGAAAATTCAAGTAGTCTTTATTTGCACTGGTGGGGAGACCGCCTGCTCTCTGTCTGCAGCCAGGCTTCTCCGATGATACAAAGTTCCAAGCAATCTTTTGATACACTTAATGATACATGTCAGCCTTGTGCATGATCCCCCTACACCGTTTAATTGGCCCAAAGACCGTGTGCACTGTTGTTGATTGACTAATTCCCTTTCGCGTCACACATTCATTTGCCTATGTTTCATACCAGATGGAGTTTCTCCAACGCGTTACTTCTGACCTCTTGTTCAGTTCACATTTCACTTCTGCCCCATTGCTCTGCTTTCCTGCCCTCCAAGGCCAATCTCCAAGTCACACAGCTTACATCCGTTGGTCATTGCAAAGTCAACATGTTATTCCTAATGTTATCTCAACTACCCATTAAGAAACTTAGAAAGCTGCCATTACAAAAGCCTATTAGCTTCTTTTAGTCCCGAGACCCATTCTTAACCCTTTAATTATAGCAGAGCTCAAAAGCCCCACTTCACTGCCCCTCTGACAGTACAGCACTCCCTTAGTACTGACACTGGTGAGGGAAGTCATTTTATTTTGTGAAGTGGATTGAAATTTAAGAGTGCATGTAGATTTTCTTATCGATGTGTTTATTTGTAGTAACTGAAAGGCAGCCATTTCTCTGATTGGCTCTCCATTACCACATGATCTATTGCTAATTGGTCCCCTTGGAGGATAAGCCACACCCTGAAGTTCTTCTGGAATGTGTAACTGGAACCATCCAGCCCAAGTTCTGACTGACTTTCCAATTTGTAATTCGATTCATTTTGACTTCAGAAGCCACAGAGGGTAGATCTCCCCAAAAACCACCAAGTTCCAGCCAAAGTCCCTTACTCCAGAGCAAGTGCATCCCTCCTCTAGCTGAAGTCCCTTACACCAGCGCAAATGTTGCCTCCGCCAGCTGAAGACACTGACCCAAGCGCAAGTGCAGTGTCGTGACTTCTGGATTTCATCCACCCCAACAATGTCCCTTGGAACACATGCACCAAGCTTGTATGCACCAGGGGGTTGGAAGAATATGATCCATCTTCTCTGAGTTCCCTCTCTCCCCTCCGATTCTCACACCCCCCCCACTCCCAACCTGTGTCTGGCTCCCCTCCGTACTCTCTCTCTGCACCCCGTGACTCCCTCCTCACGGAGCACTTTACGGTGACCCTTGGCACTTCAAGTACAGTAACCAGCTGCTGAGATAACTGGTAACTATGGAAAGCTCAGACAATGTAATTGGAGTGAAAACTGCTTCCGATGGGATGCATCAAATCTGCCCCCTGAGAAACAAACTGTTCCTGGCCGCCCCCCTTCTCTCTCCCCCGTCCCCCCCACCCACTGCCACCCCGCTGTCCCGCCTCTCTCCCCCCACCGACCCGCTTCTCTCCCCCCCCACCGACCCGCTTCTCCCCCCCCCACCGACCCGCCTCTCTCTCCCCCCACCGACCCGCTTCTCTCCCCCCCACCGACCCGCTTCTCTCCCCCCCACCGACCCGCTTCTCTCTCCCCCCACCGACCCGCCTCTCTCTCCCCCCACCGACCCGCTTCTCTCTCCCCCCACCGACCCGCTTCTCTCCCCCCACCGACCCGCTTCTCTCCCCCCCACCGACCCGCCTCTCTCTCCCCCCCACCGACCCGCTTCTCTCCCCCCACCGACCCGCTTCTCTCCCCCCCACCGACCCGCTTCTCTCCCCCCACCGACCCGCTTCTCTCTCCCCCCACCGACCCGCTTCTCTCCCCCCCACCGACCCGCTTCTCTCTCCCCCCACCGACCCGCTTCTCTCTCCCCCCACCGACCCGCCTCTCTCCCCCCCACCGACCCGCTTCTCTCCCCCCCACCGACCCGCTTCTCTCCCCCCCACCGACCCGCCTCTCTCTCCCCCCACCGACCCGCTTCTCTCTCCCCCCACCGACCCGCCTCTCTCCCCCCACCGACCCGCTTCTCTCTCCCCCCACCGACCCGCCTCTCTCCCCCCCACCGACCCGCCTCTCTCTCCCCCCACCGACCCGCTCTCTCTCCCCCCCACCGACCCGCTTCTCTCTCCCCCCACCGACCCGCCTCTCTCCCCCCCACCGACCCGCCTCTCTCTCCCCCCCACCGACCCGCTTCTCTCTCCCCCCACCGACCCGCCTCTCTCCCCCCACCGACCCGCCTCTCTCTCCCCCCACCGACCCGCTTCTCTCTCCCCCCACCGACCCGCCTCTCTCCCCCCACCGACCCGCTTCTCTCTCCCCCCACCGACCCGCCTCTCTCTCCCCCCACCGACCCGCTTCTCTCTCCCCCCCACCGACCCGCCTCTCTCTCCCCCCACCGACCCGCCTCTCTCCCCCCCACCGACCCGCTTCTCTCTCCCCCCACCGACCCGCCTCTCTCTCCCCCCACCGACCCGCTTCTCTCTCCCCCCACCGACCCGCCTCTCTCTCCCCCCACCGACCCGCCTCTCTCCCCCCCACCGACCCGCTCTCTCCCCCCCACCGACCCGCTTCTCTCCCCCCCACCGACCCGCTTCTCTCTCCCCCCACCGACCCGCTTCTCTCTCCCCCCCACCGACCCGCCTCTCTCTCCCCCCACCGACCCGCCTCTCTCCCCCCCACCGACCCGCTTCTCTCCCCCCACCGACCCGCCTCTCTCTCCCCCCACCGACCCGCTTCTCTCTCCCCCCACCGACCCGCTTCTCTCCCCCCCACCGACCCGCTTCTCTCCCCCCCACCGACCCGCTTCTCTCTCCCCCCACCGACCCGCCTCTCTCTCCCCCCACCGACCCGCCTCTCTCCCCCCCACCGACCCGCTTCTCTCTCCCCCCACCGACCCGCTTCTCTCCCCCCCACCGACCCGCTTCTCTCTCCCCCCACCGACCCGCTTCTCTCCCCCCCACCGACCCGCCTCTCTCCCCCCCACCGACCCGCCTCTCTCTCCCCCCACCGACCCGCTTCTCTCCCCCCCCACCGACCCGCTTCTCTCCCCCCCACCGACCCGCTCTCTCTCCCCCCCACCGACCCGCTTCTCTCCCCCCCACCGACCCGCCTCTCTCTCCCCCCACCGACCCGCTTCTCTCCCCCCCACCGACCCTCTCTCCACCGACCCGCTCTCTCTCCCCCCCCACCGACCCGCCCTCTCCCTCTCTCCCCCCCACCGACCCGCCTCTCTCTCCTCCCCCCACCGACCCGCTCTCTCTCCCCCACCGACCCGCCTTCTCTCCCCCCCACCGACCCGCCTCTCTCCCCCCCCACGACCCGCTCTCTATGATCGCTCTCCCTTCTCTCTCTCCCCCCCACCGACCCGCCTCTCTCTCCCCCCACCGACCCGCCTCTCTCTCCCCCCACCGACCCGCTTCTCTCCCCCCCACCGACCCGCTTCTCTCCCCCCACCGACCCGCTTCTCTCCCCCCACCGACCCGCTTCTCTCCCCCCCACCGACCCGCTTCTCTCCCCCCCACCGACCCGCTTCTCTCTACCCCACCGACCCGCCTCTCTACCCCCACCGACCCGCTTCTCTCTCCCCCCACCGACCCGCTTCTCTCCCCCCCACCGACCCGCTTCTCTCTCCCCCCACCGACCCGCTTCTCTCTCCCCCCACCGACCCGCTTCTCTCCCCCCCACCGACCC